>NC_081800.1:22626718-22926718 GCF_963082965.1 Carassius carassius
AGCCCAGTGCGACTTATATATGGTTTTTTTCCTCCTCATGATGTATTTTTGGACTGATGTGACTTATACTCAGGTGCGACTTATAGTCCGAAAAATACGGTACTGTAAGTGGAGTTATGTAGTTTGGTTTGGTCAGTTTAATACATCATTGCCATATAAAACAATTAAAAACTATTGCAACTATAAAATCTGTTTATATATATATATATATATATATATATATATATATATATATATATATATATATATATATGCGCGTGTGTGTGATATTCTAGTTTCACTCCTTACTTCTCAGAGCGAGTGTCATAGCAGACACCCAAATCCACCATCATTTTATAAATAATACTGTTTTTGTGTCACGGAATGTAGTTTTAAGATAAAGAATTATATATATATATATATATATATATATATATATATATATATATATATATATATATATATATATATATATATATATATATATATATATATATATATATATGTATATATATATGTGTGTGTGTGTGTGTGTGTGTGTGTATAAATTTAGAAACATAACTAAAAAGCTCATCAAAAGCTACATTACGTGCATTATAAGTTGCATTATATAACAGAATTCTTTATCTTAAAACTACATTGCAGAGGTGGAAAGAGTACAAAAATATTCTACTCAAGTAAAAGTACCATTACATTAATGAAATTTTACTTAAGTACAAGTAAAAGTACCAGTCTAAAAACCTACTCAAGTAAAAGTAAAAAGTAGCTCATTTAAACTTTACTCAGAGTAAAAATTACTTAGTTACATTTTAACAGTGGGAGGGAGTCAAAAATGGGACAGGCCAAGGGTGTCAAACTCAGTTCCTGGAGGGCCACAGTCCTGCACAGTTTAGATTTAACCCTAATTAAATACACCTGATCCAGCTAATCTAATCATTTAGGTTTATTTGAAAACTACATGTCATGATATGTGTGCTGGAGCAGGGTTAGAACTAAACTCTGCAGGGCTACGGCCCTCCAGGAACTGAGTTTGACACCCCCGGGATAGGTCTACTAATCTCAAACTAGTTGTTTTTAATTAAAGGAATCAGTTATTTAGAATAATAAAGCATTTGGGCTGTTACCAGGCAAATCAGTATCAACAAACCCATCTTTTAATGCAGAAGATTCATTGGAAGTGGCATTTAGATGTACTACACTGTTTAGTGCAGGACAAGAATGCATTTAACCTGCATTTACAAATGCATGAATAATGTTTTGATATACAAGACATAAAATGTTGAATACTCATTTGAAATGATAAGAAATTAATTATTTAAAAAAATCAAAAGATACTTTAAATGTGAAATTAAAATGGCCAGTATGTGTCAGCAAGTCACTGTTAATAAGTGAGTCATTGCGATTTAACCGAATCATTTAAACGGTTGATTCATTCAGGAACGAAACACTGTCACGTTGCTCAGAGACGCAAAACTGCTTTGGTGGCTGTGTTTGGAATTATTTTCTGTTGTAGAAATAGAGCTTAAAGGCAATATGGTGTCTAAAACGCAAGTCTCTTAATTAACTTGTTTACTGAACTGTTATATATATATATGTATGTATGTATATATTCATGATGATTTTTGGAGGAAACGATGGCATTCTTTGTGTGATTTTGATTTAATATATGAAATTATATAAATATGTGAATTTTCTGCCCCTATATCTTTTTGTGATCATTCTAAATGCATTTTAGGAGACTGAATCACACAGTGAAAGAACGCAATATAAATGCGCGCGCACATCATTAAAACAAAAATAGCACACTCCTCACCACGGTCTTTTTGGCTAATTTGTGCAAAACCTCTTGCTAAAATGTCAAAGCTTCATTTTAACCACCAATGCAACGATGCAATTATTTAGCTTACCTCTACATTCTTGTGAAGAGTTGATGTCTTGTCGAGATTTTATAAGCTGCTAGTTTGGTCTTCCTAGGCAAGTACAGCTTACACTGCATAATAGAGCATACATATGGCCAGGGGTTCACTTCATTTCCTTCGAGTTCAACTTCAGAATATGACGGGGTTTCGTTTTCAGCGGTGTCTGCACCACTAACGCCTGTTTTGTCCGTCTGCATCTTTCTTGTGATTTTAGCGCTAGTTTGCCCTCCTGCCCATTATGTCGTAGTTTCCAGGGAGCGATTTTTTATTTTTTTTATTTTTTTTACTCAGTAATTAATGTGTTTTAAAATGTAGCGAAGTACAATACTTCAAACAAAATATACTTAAGTAAAAGTAAAATTACAGATTTAAAAAATTACTTTAAAAAGTATTAGTACACAAAAAAGCTACTCAATTACAGTAACGCGAGTAAATGTAATTCGTTACTTTCCACCTCTGCTACATTGTTATACAAAAACAGTATTATTTATAAAATGATGGTGGATTTGGGTGTCTGCTATGACACTCGCTCTGAGAACTGTGCAAGCGGAGTGAAACTAGAATATCGCATTCATATATATATATATATATATATATATATATATATATATATATATATATATATATATATATATATATATATAGAGAGAGAGACTATGAAAATTGTAGATTCACACTGAAGGCATCAAAACTATGAATTAACACATGTAGAATTATATATGGAATTATATACATAACAAAAAAGTGTGAAACAACTGAAAATGTCATATTGTAGGTTCTTCAAAGTAGCCACCTTTTGCTTTGATTACTGCTTTGCACACTCTTGGCATTCTCTTGATGAGCTTCAAGAGGTAGTCACCTGAAATGGTCTTCCAACAGTCTTGAAGGAGTTCCCCGAGAGATGCTTAGCACTTGTTGGCCCTTTTGCCTTCTGTCTGCGGTCCAGCTCACCCCTAAACCATCTCGATTGGGTTCAGGTCCGGTGACTGTGGAGGCCAGGTCATCTGGCGCAGCACCCCATCACTCTCCTTCTTGGTCAAATAGCCCTTGATGCCTTCAGTGTGACTCTACAATTTTCATAGTATGTATATGTGTATGTATATGTGTGTGTGTGTATGTATATATATGTGTGTGTGTATATGTGTATTGAAACGCAGTTCGTAAGTGGGGAAGATGGAGGTGGGAACCGGCGGACATTTAAATAAAACTTTAATGATAAAATAAACATAAAACAGCGTGAAAGCCCCTCGCGGATGACTGCGGTGCACAAACAAAACCAAAACACAAAATAAAATCCAGGCCTGGTCCTCTCTCATCCTTCAGTGTCGTAACTCCTCCTTTTTATCCTTCCGGAGCTCCTCCGTGGGACTCGGGACCGGTGAGTGGTGTAGGTGTCGCTCATTTCCAATTACTCCATGGGCCTCGACCCGTTTCCACGGCTCTCTGCCCTGCCCCACTCGCCACACTAATATTCTGAACAATAAAAATGTATAAAAGTCATAAACTACTTCTAAGTGGACTTACAACAGAAGTTCATGAGTGTACAGTACAATGCCTTTATGGACTGCACTTTTCATTCAGGATCTCTCAAAGCAGATGAGTTGTTTATTTGCACTCTATTGTATGAACAGAGAGTGTTGAGCTCATTTCATTTGACAAAGCCAGAAATCCAGCTGAGAGAGCTGTTACCTGTTGGTGCTTGCTAAGTTTAACTAATCATTCTTTTGAGAAAGGTAGCAAATATCTGTTCATGCAATGTCTGTGTGTGCCGTTCTCCAGCGCTGTGTGTGTCTGTGTGTGTAAGTGAGCACACGAGGGCTTAGGGTTTATGATTGTGTGTGCGGGACCGCTGTAGGGGGTCGTCCTGGAGGAAAAGCTCTCCAGTATTTGTGCTCGTCTGGCGCCCCGAGGTCACGGGCTGCGGTTATGTAAAGAGATTACAGCGAAACGTGCATGAAGGAGGAATGTCTCTTGTCTTATTGTCACCTTCGCCTCCCTCTGGGCCTTCATTGTTTTTATTACTTGCTAATATCTTAATTTTGTTAGCTTGTCTTGTAACATGATTGTTTATGACTTGTTACTCCTTGTTCTTGCGTGCTAAGCATTAGAGGAGAGAGGGTGAAATATTCTTTATAGCTTTGGGGGTTGTTAGATTTTAATGTTTTAGAAAGAAGACTTCTGCTCACCAAGGCTACATTTATTTGATCAACAATACAGTAAAAACTGTAATACTGTAAAATATTTGTACAACTTAAAAGAACTGTTTTCTATTGTAATATATGTTAAAATGTAATTTATTCCTGTGTTGCACAGCTGTATTTTCAGCATCATTACTCCAGTCTTCAGTGTCACATGATCCTTATATCCTATATATGATCCTTCTAATATGCTGATTTGATGCTCTAGAATCATTTCTGAATATTATTAGTGTTGAAAACAGCTCATCATTTTTGCGGAAGCTGTGATATTTCAGGATTTTTTTGATGAATAGAAAGTTCAAAAGAACAGCACTTTTTGAAATGGAAAGGTTTTGTAACAAGCCACTTTAAAAACTTTAACATTCCATATTTTTATATATATATATATATATATATATATATTTTTTTTTTTTTTATATATAAATTTATTTATTTATTTTTTTTATTTTTTTTTCTATTATGTTATAGTATTATTATAATGTGTTAAGTATTTAATATATACTAATAACTTTATTTTATAATTTATTATAAATAATTATATTTATAATCTGAAATCTGTAAAAATTTATAAACAAGCAAGGAAATATTCCAGAATATATTCAGAATATCTGATTGTAGTGAAACTTAAACTTAATGTAAAAATATTTGATTCTGATCATTTTGAACTTGTGTAAGTTTGACATCAAAGGCTTTTTCCCCCTACCACGTAGAAAATATGCACGCATGCATACATAGAAAATTATATATTATTAATGATAATATATATAAAAAAAGTTTTTTTTCTCCTGCATGTGGACAATTGTGTACTGTGCATGAGAGATCTTTTCAAAATGTGTTGTAATGCTCCAGCTGCTAAATTCACACAACTTACTCACTGACATATCTTAGCCCTCACTCCTCTACTATAAATATACAATTTCTATAGTCATCATTTTGAATTCCTTACACAATAAAAGCAGCTTTGTGTGTCATGACCCCTGCACTGCAGTAACTCACCCCGACCCCTAGGTGGAGGCAGAGAGACGGTGTGTGTGTGTGTGTGTGTGTGTGTCTGTGTGTGTTTGAGTGCAGGACAGGACTGAAAATAAATCTGTTGTCAAATCATTAGTGGTGCCTCCTGAGAAAAACAACCCATGACCTTAAGTACTGTGAAACTGTGCAGCTTGAGGACAGGTCTGTTAGCGTCTTGCTATTAAATGCTAAAGTCTAGCTAGAACTTGAAGACAAACACACTGGTGCAGATGTCTGAATCACTGTCTGTGTCAGCTCTTGCTCTCAACAGTCGCTAATGTTGCTCTACAGGCCTTCTGACTGGTTTAAGGAGGATTATGTTTATTTATAGTCTGCTGTAGGAATAATTCAAGACAAGACAAAGGTTAAATGCATGTCTTAGATGATTTGGAAATTACGACAGTTTCGAAAATTCTGTAGTGTGCCGTTAGGGTAAATGTAACCTAGTCGAAATCTGCCGCTTTAACCGGGTAATTATGGAAAGTCTTGGAGATGCTGCCTGATGGTATGGCACATGCTTTGAAAATTCAGTCAAAATTCAGTCCAGTTGATCCAGTGTTATTTTAGTGGCTCTCATATGGTATTTTATTTTTTAATATTTTCAAATAATGTTATATGCTTGTCATTGTATTAGTTTTATTATTTATATATAAAGATTTATTTCAGTTTTATTATTAGAAATTTTAGTAATTTAATTTAAAATAATTTATTTCAGTAAAATATATTTTATTTTTATAAATTGTTAAACTTTATTTAAATAACTGAAAATTATTTTTAATAGTTTTAATATTTATTTTGCGTTATCATTATTATAAATATTTTTATTTTTATATAGCTTAACATTTTTTATTAATATTTTTCATATATTTATTTTGCATTTTATTTCAGCCTTTTCAGTAATCAAAAACTATTTTTATTTTTCGTGCTTTTATCATTTTTATTATT
The DNA here is from genome assembly GCF_963082965.1 of Carassius carassius. NCBI lineage: Eukaryota > Metazoa > Chordata > Actinopteri > Cypriniformes > Cyprinidae > Carassius > Carassius carassius. The sequence continues at coordinate 22,632,771 of NC_081800.1, forward strand.
TTTTATTTCTAGATCGCTTTAATTTCAGTTTTAGCAAATCTAGTACTTAAAATTATTCATTTCATTTAGTTGTCAAGGCAGCATTTTTAATTTTCTTTTTAAAATTTTGTTTTAAGTTCATTTTTTTCAACTCTATTTCTATTATCAAAAAAGATTTTTAATTGTTTTAGTAATAGTAATTTGGTTATGTAATTGTAATTTTTACTGATATTTTTATATAGCTGTAATTTATTTGTATTATTTCTCATCTAATATTTATATTGCATTTTATTTCAGCTTATGTTTTAATTTACCTTTTTTTTTAGTTTTATATTTTTTTTTGTGTGTGTTTTAGTACTTTTGTTTCTATATAGCTATTTTTTGTAAGTTTTAATAATTTTAGTATTTCAGCTTAAACTTATTTCAGTTAGTTAGCAAAAACAACACTTTTCTGATCCTATTCCCCCCCTTTTCTGATAAAATAAACAAATAAATGGCTAATGGGACTCTGGAGTCTGTCTGTTTGTCTTTCCGTTTGTATCTTCTGGTATCTGATCGTGTTTCCGTGTGGAGACGGGGCCAGTCTGAGCATGTTTCCATCACTCAGAGCCAATTACCTCTGTTTGCTCCCCAACAGGACTAGACAAGGTGTGGATCACCAGAGAAAACCACCCAACCAAAGACAAACAGCTGAAAGCTCTCTCTCTCTGTGTGTGTGTGTGTGTGTGTGTGTGTGTGCTTGTGTGCATTTCTCTATCCCAGTGGGGACTTAAACCTAAATACACACTGACTCTTGGAGACTCGTGTCATTGTGGGCACCCCATGGAGAAACAAGCTTGTAAATCACACTTGTGTGTGTGTGTGTGTCAGGCACAGCAATAGATCAGATATCTACCCTCACTTACTCCATAACACCTCATCCTTGTCAAAATCAATCCTCTGCCATCCCGCCACCCACTCAATCCCTACTCTCAAAGTTTCTTTCAGGGAAAGTGTCCCCGTTTCCAGATAACTCCAGCTTGTCCTTCTGTTTCCTTATTCCGCTGTTAATCTTTCCCGAGGCATGCTGGTGAGTGATGAAGCACATGCCGTCTTTTCTCATTTACATCTGTTCTTTTCCAGTTCTTCCTGTATACGGCCAATAAATATTTAGCGTTTCCTCACTCTAATGATTCATGGGTAACTCTGAGCAGTGAGTGGTTTTATAAAGGATCATGGATGGCTCTCTTTAAGATCCTGTAAGGCAATGGCATGAAGGCCATACAGACTGTTTAGACCATTGCTGACTTCACGTTTAACCTTTTGGCTTTAAATATTTGAATCCAAAATGTATTGACTCCCTTTCATGTTGTTTCAAACCAGTAAGGTGTGAGAATTATTATTATTTTTTTCTCAATAAATCATTTAACTCCGTTCACACAAATGATTTGATCAGAATTTGATGATTTAAAGCTGATTCGATTCTCTTGTTCAACTCACTTAAAGAATTTTGCCACAAATCTATTGTCTTTTGGCTTTTAAAATTTGTAAATGAACCCATTTTTAGTTTGATCTTTTTAATGAATTCTTTTGTTCCAGTTCAGTTCACAAAAAGGATTTGATCGTGAATTGAACTTATTCTGTTCTCAAGTTCATCTCATTGAGGTTTTCAGTAAATAATGATTTATTTTCAGTCTTTTTGTCCCCCAAATATTTAGATTTAATTAGTGAATTAATCTTTTTTTTTTATTGTGTCTTTTCAAATAATTATTTGATCCAATTCAGTTCACATGAATGAGTTGTTCACGAATTAAAAAGATTTTTGGAAAATGATGATTTAATTACTTTTTTTGTTGTTGTTATTATTATTATTATTATTATTTTTTTGGTCACTCAAATGCTTTGTATGGTTTTTGAAATTTGAGAATGAAATTTGTGGATTTAGATTTGGATCTTTTTAACATTTGACCCAGTTCACAAAAATGATTTGCTCTTGAATCAGAATGATTCAGTTTTCAAGTTCTTTTTTTTTTTTTTTTTTACATTTGACCCAGTTCACTGAATTATTTTCTCATCACTAGAAGTGATTAAGTTCTCAAGTTTGAGTCAACTTTATATTTTCAACTAAATATACAATTTTCACCTGTCTGTTACACAGTTTGATCCAGTTCCCAAAAATCACTGATCAGTTCTCAAGCTTATTCACTTCTTTTAATATTAAATCATTATTGCTGTCTTAAATTACTGCTTTTGAGTTCCACAGAAGAAAAGTCTGCCAAAACGACAGATAAATGATGAGAATTTTTAGATTGTAAATTAATTTTATGGCTGGTTTTCCACATCCTACTTATTTGATATTTATTTCTGAATGTCACATTTTACACATCACCACTTTAAACAATTAAATTTGAAGTTCCATATTGGATGTTTTGACAGGTCTTTCTGGCAACGTATGGCTTTGCACTCTTCAGTGTGTGCTTTCTGTCATCGGTGTCTGAATTGTAAGATGTGTGCTCAGGTCCCCACAGATTGTAATGCCATTAAATAACCACCAAAAGCATAAATATAGCTTTAATGGACAAGCCAATGGCTCATAAGATGAAATGAGCGATTGAAGGCCCAGATGAGTGGTTTCCTTCATGAAGGAAAGGGAGGATTGCTTTACTGTTGCGTGGTGCTCATTGACCGCTCGCCATTGGAGCGTCTGCTGGCATGAAGGCCGGTGTGGTGAAGAGGAAGAAGACTGGGCATTAAACCTGCCGGTCAGAGTGAGATAATGGCTTTTCAATGCCGAATGCACATGGTGTCTTTTGAGCGCTGTGCGGGAATTTCACGGAAACCACACAGGAGACTTTTCGTTCATCTGTTATGACATCAGCGGATTTGATTTCGTAAATGATGAAGATTTGACAACTTTTAATCAGTGTGTTTATCAACCTCTGCGTCACAGTTATAATAGGCGTTGTGTGTTAGCTGGAACTGTCTCCGTGTGAGGTGTTTTTGGACAGGTTTGCACACCTTCTTGGGAAAGAAGCTGTTGCGTAATGTTTGTTTCTTAGAAATGGACCATTAAAAGCCTGCCTGCATCCTGCACGATGAGTGCTTGTTTCTCTGGTGTTGGAGAAAATCCGCTCCGAGATCTTTCCAACAAAACCTAATAAACAGAAATACTATTAGTATGAGATAGAAATGTGACCTACAGAGTTGCAGAAATTTGGACTTTGGACAAACTTTGCATTTGCTGTTTTGCTAAATGTATTTAGGTTGCGGAAAACATCCAAAATGAGCACTTGCCAAGCACTTTTTTTTTTTTTTTTTTTTAAGTTGGATCTTTTAAATGAATTATTTGACCCAGTTCATAATGATAGAATGATTTAGTCAGATTTTTCATTTGTTATTTTGTTAAATGGCTTTAGGTTAAGAGGTAAAAAATTAGCACTTGTCAAATGCTTAATTGAATCGGTTGAATCTGACTGATTCATTTCTCAAGTTTAACTCACTGATTCACAGATTTTCCAAACATTAACTAATTTCAGTCTATTTGTATTTTTATCTTTTTTTGTTTATTTTTTAATTTTTAGTTGGATCTGTTCATTGAATCATTTGACCCAGTTCACACACCAGTGATTTGATTATAATTTGTTTAAACTTAGCATTAGTTTTATTTGAGTTTTTTTTAAAGGGGCACATAGTGGTCTACCGATATGTGTTTTTTGACAGCCGATGCCGATATCCTGGAAAGCAGGGGGCCGATATAAAGCCAATATGAATTTTTAAATTATTATTATTAAAATGTAAGAATTTTATTTATAAAAAAATACATTTGTAAAATAAACATACTTTAGTATTTTTCACAAATACATTTAAAAAAATATATATATATAATAAAAAAAGGTGGAAACACTGTAATCAACGGGGCACTCAGTATTCTGGGAGGTTTTTGTGCACAGGGAATAATATTTATCAAATAAAGTGGACAAATAGTGGGCAAATGCATAAAATGCAGCATTTTCAATCATGCTAAATCAAAATGCAGTAATTATAATTTGATCCTCAATGTTTTTCAGTTCATTGAAATTATCCTAAAGCAACAATTCTAAATTCTAAAGAGATTGACTATTTATACCTTAGCAAATCTATTTATTCATTTATTGAAAAAAAAAATCAACAAAGTTTGTTTGATTGGATTGTGTATATTAATTTTTTTAATCTAATTTCAAATCAGCTTGTACCCAATGTTTGTGACCTGTAAACTGCTTTTCCGAAGTGTTTAGAATTAAGAATTTGGTTCCAAAACTCTATAAATCCATTTTGATTAATTTGAGTAAAAACGTGTTTTCTTTTAAAATTCAAATCCAGATTTAGATTTTCAAAGATTTATTTTAAAATTAAAAATATTTTCCCCAAAATGCAATAAATCCATGATACGTATTTTTTTCAAAGGGCAATACATCCGTTGAATCAATATAAAAGTTATTATTTCATATTGAAACTGAGGAAAATACACAACATAGTAAGTTGATCCACATTTGACAGCCTCTGAACTTGGTCAATACTAATCTTATATACAGTCACTGGACTAAAAATACATTCACCAGTCATCGCTTCCAAAATCAATTCAACGGTTCATCTTGTTAATGCTATAAATTAATCACAGCAATAAAATGCAATTTCATCATGAACAACAATAACACATTAGACCACAGAAATTCCAAAAGTGCATTCATCTTTGCCATGTTACATTCATTTAGTTGACTAGTGCTATGTGCTGTATTAACAAACATAAATGGCATTAATAAAAATACTAACACGACAAGCTTCGCAATATCACATTCATAATCAAATGCAATTCATCTAATAAATTCGGTTTGTCAGGCGTGAAATCACTGGTAGTTTTACAAATAAGATGCGGTTGACACTAGCACTTTTCCTTTTCTTGTCTTTAAAAAAAAAAAAAAAAAAAAAAAAAAAAACCCTACCTATGCGTTCTATACTAGACTAACTGAGACTTGTCATGGCACTTGTATACTGTTGTTGTTCTCTTGTTGACCTGACTGCTTCTATTGTTCTCATTTGTAAGTCGCTTTGGATAAAAGCGTCTGCTAAATGATTAAATGTAAATGTAAAATGTAAATGACACACAAGCAGGACTGGCCTGCGTCCTTGTGCAATGACAAAAATGACTATATTGTGTGTGATTCGCGTCAGCTGTGTTGAAGCACTTGTGCTGTATCTTCTCTATTGCTTTGCCCGGAGCACCTGATCCCCTCAGGTAATTGTATTGCTGCTGTCTGCATGCCTCTTTAAATATAGACTCTTTTAATTGAGGTAGACTACAGGGGTTTCTGGAGGATGGGATGCTATTCCCCAAACACACACACACACACACACAGTCTCTTATGTAGGAACCTAATTGTAGAGGACTTAAGTAAAGCTCAGCCTGATTTACTTTGAATGCCAGAGGAACAGTGAGTTTTGTTTAGGAAGCTTTGGAACCTCCGATTCATTCTAGTTTACTAGTAAGAGTCTGTGTTTGGCAATAAGAGGCCGTAAAAGTTAAATGTACATATAAGGAACAGCTGGAGGACCAATTTGCAACTTATTAGATCAATTGGCAACATGATTGGGTATAAAAAGGGTCTCTCAGAGTGGCAGTGTCTCTCAGAAGTCAAGATGGGCAGAGGATCACCAATTCCCCCAATGCTGCGGTGAAAAATAGTGGAGCAATATCAGAAAGGAGTTTCTCAGAGAAAAAAAGATTTTGAAGTTATCATCATCTACAGCGTATATCATCCAAAGATTCTGAGAATCTGGAACAATCTCTGTGTGTAAGGGTCAAGGCCGGAAAACGATACTGGATGCCCGTGATCTTCGGGCCCTTAGATGGCACTGCATCACATACAGGAATGCTACTGTAATGGAAATCACAACATGGGCTCAGGAATACTTCCAGAATACATTGTCGGTGAACACAATCCACTGTGCCATTCACTGTTGCCGGCTAAAACTCTATAGATAAAAAAAGAAGCCATATGTAAACATGATCCAGAAGCGCAGGCGTTTTCTCTGGGCCAAGGCTCATTTAAAATGGACTGTGGCAAAGTGGAAAACTGTTCTTTAGTCAGACAAATCAAAATTTGAAGTTCTTTTTAGGAAACTGGGACACCATGTCATCCGGACTAAAGAGGACAAGGACAACCCAAGTTGTTATCAGCGCTCAGTTCAGAAGCCTGCAGGGAATAAATGCTCAGAAATGCTAGACAGGCTAAACAAGACTTCGCATTGAGGGAGTGTTTGGCTTCGGCTTATATAAGGATTGGAATGAGGAACATTTACGCATAAATTTTGTATTTGTTTTTCTCATGTCAGCATAAGTTCAGTTCCCAAAAGGTATGACGGTTCTCCAAGCAAGTGCAAGGGCTTCCAAATGCAGTGCTACGTCTGCATCAACCAGCAACCCCTCACTTATTAGACTGATGAGAGTCGTGTGGCGTTCGTCTGCTTGCTGCTCACCGGTAAAGCCTTGGAATGGGCTACAGCGATGTGGGAGGGTAATGGCATGTCTTTCCCCACTTACGACTGTTTCATTTGCCAGTTCCGGGATATGTTCAAACACTCCACCAGCGAAAAGGAGGCGGGAGATGAGTTAATCATCCTATGTCAGGGTCACAGCACCGCTGCCGAATATACTCTGGCCTTCCGAACACTAGCTGCTCAGACGGGCTGGGATAATGAACCTCTCCAGCTAACGATCGATCACCCAGAAATTCTCTGAACCAGAACCAGTGCAAATCGGCGCCACTCAACTATCCATAGAGGAGCGTGAGAAATGCATTCGACAAGATCTCTGCCTATACTGCGGTCAGGCTGGTCACCTGAGGGCTTCCTGTCCCACTTGGCCCCCTCGTCAGGATTCCACTGCGGTGAGTTCAAGTCTTCATTCATTTGGCGTACCGGTGGCTATTAGCACAGGAGGGAGGATATTTGAGACCATAGCCATGATAGACTCTGGGGCTGCGGGGAATTTTATTGATTTGTCTTTCGCTGAAACTCATAACATTCCTCTCCTTTCATGTGAATCCCGGGTGGCAGTGGCAGCACTAGATGGTCGACCGCTGGGTTTAGGGAGAATTAAATACATAACGCCAGAGATCTATCTTCAAACCGGGGCTCTCCACACCGAATCTATAAGACTGTTTGCCATTGAATCACCCCCAAAACCCCATCATCCTAGGACTACCCTGGCTAGAGAAACATAACCCACACATATCATGGTCAAATCAAGAGATCGTTCAGTGGTCAAAATCCTGTCATGGTCATTGTCTTGTTTCATGTCTACCATCCACTCATTCCCAGGAGGAGGAGCTCAGACTCTGCGACCTCTCAGGTCTGCCAGTGGAATATCAGGATCTATCTGAGGCCTTCAGCAAAGCCAAAGCTTCCTCCACACCGACCCAGCGACTGTGCCATCGACCTCATCCCAGGTTCTACTCCTCGTAAGGGCAGGATTTTCCCTCTCTCTCAACCCGAATCGGCAGCGATGAGAAAGTATATTGAAGAAGATCTGGCCAAAGGCTTCATCGTACCATCAAAATCACCAGCTTCAGCTGGGTTTTTCTTCGTCAAGACGAAGGATGCAAGCCTTTCGGCCATGCATTGACTATCGGGCACTCAACGAGATCAGTGTAAAGTTCCGCTACCCATTGCCCCTGGTTCCTTTGGCCCTAAAGCAGCTCCGCAATGCCAAGTACTTCACGAAATTAGATCTATGTAGTGCCTACAAACCTGATTCGCATTCGCAAAGGGGACGAGTGGAAGACGGCCTTTTCAACAACATCCGGGCACTATGAGTATCGGGTTATGCCATTCGGACTTGCCAACAGTCCTTCGGTGTTCCAGGCCCTCATCAATGATGTCTTCCGGGATATGCTTAACCAATGTGTCATCGTCTACATTGACGACATCCTAATCTACTCCGAATCCCCTTGAATCCCACATCAAGCAGTTCAGAGCGGTCCTTCAGCGACTCATCCAGCACCAGCTCTACGCTAAGTTACAGAAGTGTGAGTTCCACCAAACACAGATTTCTTTCTTGGGGTACGTAATCAGTGCAGAGGGTGTAACCATGGATGAGAAGAAGGTACAGGCAGTGTTAAATTGGTCCAGACCATCCTCAACCAAGGAAATGCAGCGTTCCCTAGGATTTGCAAACTTCTATCGACGCTTCATAAGAAATTTCAAAGCAGACGCCCTTTCCCAACAGTTTGATCACCTTCCCAAGTCTAACTCTGTCGAACCCATTCTCCCCTTCACAGTTATCCTAGCACCCATCCAATGGGACATCATTACCGAAATCTTATAAGCTCAGGTAAACGACCCTGCTCCTGCTGAGTGTCCACCCGACTGCACCTATGTTCCTGCCGAACTCCGCCAATGAGTAATACAGTGGACTCATGAATCTCCCAGTGCTGGTCATCCAGCCATCAATGCCTCCATAGAACTTGTGGCCAAACACTCCCTCTCTAGCATTTCTGAGTGTTTATTCCCTGCCTGTTTATCTGTGTATTACCTTGGACTGTTCTGATTCTGCCGATCCTCTGCCACCTGCCCTACTGACCCTCTGCTTTGTCTCTGACCTGCCTATTGTCTGCCGCCTGCCCTGATTCAAGCCTGGTAACCGATCTTGATTCTGATTGTCTCTGATATCCTTGACGCTGTTGTCTGACCCCTGCCTGGTACTTCTATGTTTTCTAAATAAACAATGCACATGGATCCGAATGTCTCTGACTCGACTCCTCATTACACTATCATTTTTAGGCTTCCTCCTTTCCCTTTTTAGCATTTTTGTCAGATATCATATCTCCTCCTCAAGAATCCATTAAATCAATTCACGTGAATTGATTCATAGATAAGCTTCATCTGAAGATGTCAGCAAGACAAAGCAGCAGTTTATGTGCATTTTTGTGTGTGAGCAGACCGAGCACGGGGGTGTTTATCATAAACACACAACGGGTCTTCAGTCATGACTGTCAACAAGATTATATCTGATGTCTATCTTCCTCATTGAGACTCCAGCAGTTAAGTAGTCCCACAAACACCCTCAGGGTCTAAACTGCGCCTACATTGGAAGAAATTACATCAGGGATAGAAACATTCACCTTGTATAACACACGCGCACACACACCAGCTTACGGAGCAATTAGATTGAAAGCACCCGCGTCCAACAAATTCTCCCAGAATGCAGGAGGACGATGCAGTTTGCTCCATCGCAAGAATAGAGGACATCGGTTTGTTGTTCTGATGTATAGAGAAACATGCACACATGCAAACACGCATGCAACTCTGACCAGCTGTCGGTGAGTGCATCTAATGGCATGCCAGAGAGCCGTTTCTTGTAATTATTTGTATTTATATATTTTTTTTCCTCAATGTTTGTTCATTTATTTTTCTTGGCTATCATAGATGCATGAGTAATTCTTATGTTGCCATTGATGGTGCGTGAGTGTGCAGAAAGTTCAGGAGAAAATTGCATGGAATTTTTGGATCTTGATGAGTAGTGGGAAGCGTTTAAACATGTTTAAGTAAGTGGGTTGAGCGTGCAGGTCCGGACTGGGGTAGGACGGATATGTGCAGGGATTTGCCACTTTCTTTTCCCAAACCCAAGCTCAGTTTTCTTTTTTGTACTTAGAAAATTATAAATTTACAGAAAGTATTATATACATTTATATTATATATATTTACAGTACATATACCATGTGAATAACATGGTACATGATTATTGTAGTCATTAAGTACCACGGTCTTCACTATTTTATTAGACATGTACCATGGTAAAATAATGGTGTTCTTTGAAGAATTATTATTATTATTATTGCGTTAGAAAATTTAATATTGTGACAATTAAATAATCCCCATATATAATCATATAAAATAAAATTACTATTATCTACACTTAAAAAAATTAAACGTTAGGTATTCATACATAAGATTAGTATTAGTTGTATGGCTTTTGATGTATGATTTACATGCATAATTATATTTCAGTGCATATACTACGGCAAAAATTCTTTTTGCTGTAGTATATACTGTATAGAGTAAAATTATTATTATTACTGTAATAAGAGTGGCCAAAAAAATCTAAAAATTAAAACATCCTGATGCATTATGGTAATGAAGCTCTGGGGTGAAAATCTGCTTAATTGTCATGAAAATTTTAATGCATAAACATTCTTTATCTTGTTGTAATTTTTTTACTTTTATTTCATTTTGCATTTTAAAACAGTTTATTTAAAAAAAAAAAAAACATGATGTAGTTTTAAACATATCTGTAGTTCATATTGATTTATATTTGTATATGAATGTATTTTTATATATTCCTGCATGAAATATTGACCTTTCTGAGAATTAGCTCTCCCTCTCATGTCATTTCCAGTTTAGAGAGAACACTAACTTTGAATTTTATAACACTATAGCGTTGCTTCTTTCACTTCATCCTAGACTCTCTCTCTCTCTCTCTCTCTCTCTCTCTCTCTCTCTCTCTCTCTCTCTCACTCTCTATCTTTCTCTTTCTCTCGCCCTCCCTCTTTCATGTATGTCAGTTCCTCCTCCTATTTCTCCCCTTAAGCTATGGATAGCAGTGTTGCATCACAAAGTGGAGCTTGAGTCGGCTCTCTCAGCGAACTTGACTGAGTTTAAGTTGAATGCACGCAGCTGCTGGTGGTGAGTTTTCACTTCTGTCTTTACTACATATGTCTCTGGTTACCCAGCAGATGGCTAGACATAATGTTTCCTAGGGTTTCCTTCTTAAATGTCTGTTTTATGTCGTTTAGACTACTTTAAGTATTATTTCAAAGCATGTTTATGAAAGTTGCGGACGTATGCTAAACTTTACAAGTCGTTGTCTCTAATTGGGTTTAAGCTCGGCAGAGTTTTCACTATTGCAGCGGTTTGTGAAAATTGTGGTTTTTATTTTGTTTTTATAGTAAACTAAAGTACGAAAAACTGTTAGCTAATTTTCTTCATGGTCGATTTTGTCTTAACTTTACGTTAATTCCGTCTCTCTCTCATAACCTGTTTCTTGTAATTAATATTCTTGCTCACTTCTGTGATAATGGTGGCTGTTTTCCAGGTGTGGGTGTGAACATGCACATTTGCTTTTGCTGATGCTACATGTTGAAACACACACTGAGGAATGTTTCTTGTGAAAAAGTGAAGTTAATTAGTCTTCTTTAGCGTGGATGGACTTGTCCTTTTGGACATTCTTAGCTTTTTTTTCTTGAGATTTTTCAATAAATGTAAAATTGATTTAATGAACATCTGCTTTGCAAGACTTCTAACTTCATTTAGGACACTAAAATGTGGAAAACTACTGGTAGAAAGTAATTTGGAGATGAAAAAACTTAGCAACAGACATGAAACCTTGAGACCTATGCCAGGGTTGGCAAACTCTATTGTACCGGAGTGAACTTTGCTTTTGGAGGTAAGTGATTGTGCAGTGGCTTTCATGTGAACCACAGGTTTAAACTCAGAATTAGTCAATCAAAGAAATTTTAGTCCTTCGATGGTGACCAAATAAGCTTTCGATGTTCTCAGTACATAAGTGTGGAAATCCCACACCATACCACAGAGATTTATCATCAGCTTCTGTGAAAGGGCTGGTTACCCGGACTCTTTGTGGCTGGTCTCCTTTGGTCGGTGCACTAAAACCATGAAATGACAAGAAGTTTGTCTGAATGTGTGCTTTTGGTTTCTCCTGCTTGGTTGTTGAAGCTGCAGGTTAATTCAAGAACTTTTAAAGGGTTCGACCACTGGGGACCTCCATAATGGAGCTTGTTTTGTCAGTACAAGTTTAAAAGTAAAGGTTCTTTATTTGCATCTATGGTTCCATGAAGAACCTCTAACATCCATTGAACATTTCTTTCTAGAAAAAATGGTTCTTTTAAGATCTGCTCACTGAGAGGTTCTTTTGGAACTTAAAATGGTTCTTCTATTGCATCACTGTGAAAACCTCTATTGTTGAGTTGTTTGTGTTGGCTCAACCATATTGATCTATAAAGATATGCTTCAGTTAACCTGAAAATTAATATTCTGTCTTAATTTACCTTTATCATTCCAAACCTGTGCGACTTTCTACTTTGTTTTTCTGAGTAATATATTTTGATGAATGTCCAATACGTTCCATTCATTTTGATTTCAAAGTTTTAACATGAACAGACTAATAAACTTAATGTGATGCATGTCAGTCATACATGAAAAAAAAATAAAAAAAATAGGTAGGATTTCTTTAATAGTACTAATATTAACTATTGCTTGTTCCACAGCTAGCCGTATTTTAATGATGGCCATTTGATGCTTTTTTTATTATATGATTAGATTATTGAAATAAACCAAATTGGTGGAAGTTTTATATGCAATTCAAATGCATGAATCTTAAAATGAGCCTAAATAATTTAATATGTCGGTGATTTTTGTTCATAAAATCAATGCATATTGTGACCAGTGCTTGTCTATCTTTAAAAGACTATAAAAATAATCCATTTGATAGTTTTCTGCTGGCTGAAAGTCTTTGGTTTTTGCATGTGTCATAATCCTGCTATAGCAGCTCATTTTTGGTAAGTTTAGACTGTGGTCATTGTATTCTGAGATGCATGTAGACCACTTTTGTGGTAATGCGAATTTCCCTCTTAATTGTTCCGGATGTCCACTGACCCAAGACTGTGAACCGTCAGTCACTAGCCTCGGTCTGCATACTTCTGCGACTTCTTGTATGCTGGTAATTTCCTTTCTTTAGACCCGTTTAATCTCTTTTAGAGATGAAAAATGTCTTGTGTCTTTGTTTGGAATTGAATACTAGCTCACTGCATACTGCACAATATGTATTGTTTCTGAAAATAGTGCCGATTATGCAGGTAGTGTCCAGCTATCAACGTAATTTTTGCAAGTTTGTGTAAATTAATGGCATTTCTTTTGGAAAATATAATCTTGAATAGTGTCTTATAGTCAAAGCTGATTTCTGATGGCTGCATTTATTTGATTAAAAATACGGTCAAAACTTTTTCATGTTATGAAATAGTATTGCAATTTTTAAATAGCTGTTTTCTATTTGAATATATTTTAAAATGTAATTTATTCCTGTGATCAAAGCTGAATTTTCAGCTTAATTTCTCCAGTCTTCAGTGTCACATGATCCTTCAGAAATCATTCAGATATGCTGATTTGCTGCTCAAGAAACATTATTATTATTATTGTTATTAATCTTTTTTTTTGTTTTCGTGCTTTGGCTTGGTGGTATAAGAGATTTTGTGGGAAGGTTTGGAGTGGATAAAATTATTCCTTTACTATAAAAAAAGACTAAGCTAAAAAGCATATGGACTCACAGTTCGTTCAAAAGATGTGGCTTTCTGTTTTTAGCAGAACACAGTTTTTAACAGAAAACAAAGCATGGTGAACCAAACTAATATAATGCTCCCTTGGTTTGTGTAAATGCTTTTATTATTTTTTAATTCATTTTCTTTTAAAGTGTTCTTAATGGGCCAGATGCTTGTCTTGGAGTCGACGGGTGTTCTCCATCCAGAGCAGTCTGGTACTGAGAAGCCAATGCAAACTGCAGTAGCTCTGATTTCACTTCCTTCTTTTTCCCTAAACACTCAGAAGCAGAGAAGTCGAAAGATGTTTGGCCTTGGCTTCCATTGAGTAATTACATTCACATAATTGCTTAATCACACCATGTGTCTGGGTGTAGTTTGTAAGCATAAAAGAGAGGGTAGATGCAGTAGCAAGATTGCTAGATTCTTGTATGAATTTTATTTTAACTTAGAATAATTTTTTGTTTGTTAGAATGTTTTTGCTTTATTTTTATTTTAGCTTTGTAATTATAGAATTATTTAATAATAGTTTTTTTTTTTTTTTAATTGGATCTATAAATGTGACTGAAAAAATAATGGATACCAGTGAGAAGTTTGGACAAATAAAAAAAGTTTTTTTTTGTTTGTTTTTTTTTTGAAAGAAGTGCATCTGTTTAATCAAAATTAAAGTAAAACAGTAATATTGTAAAAGATTATTACAGTTGAAAAAAAAATATTCAGTTTGAATCTATTTTAAAATTGTATTTATTCCTGTGATGCAGAGTTAACATTTTCATCAGTCTTTAGTGGTTTATTATATGAAAAGTATTATCCCAATCTTTTGACCGATAGTGTAGAATAAAAGTTAATATATAAGATTTTTGTTTAGTTTTTTGTCTGTTTATATTATTTTACAATACCAAGGTCCATGTGGCACAAGTTTTCATGCTTATTCTTATGGAAAGTTTGGCTATGCTTTATGTAAGTTCACACCCAGCTCTGTTTTTTGATGACATGCTCACAATATATTATATAAATGGAAGAAAAACACCGAGGTCTTTAAGACTACTGACAGCTGTAGTAGAACTCTTACTCACTTCCTTTAAATGGTTTGTGTGGAGTTAACTGTATTCTGAATTGGTGTTTTAGTAAGTGTAGCTTGACTGATAACTGTGTGGAGGGATGTGAATCAGTGTTAGATGAGTCTGCATGCATGTTTTGGTCTGTTGTTTTTAAGTGGCGGTGTGTCAGTGTTTGTAGACTTCACAAGCATCAGAAGGGACTTTCACAGTTCCGTGAGTGTGAATCAAGACATTTAAGGCCATTTAGTGATTCAGACCGTTCTCTCACAAGTCACCATGATGCTGTCAGGGTTGGGCAGAATTTAAGCCTGTTTTTTAATCATCAGGCTTTGTGTGCTTTTCTGTTTATGAGTCAGTGTTTTTGTTAGAAGCGAAAAGGATGACATAAAATCAGTTTAAACATACTGATGATTCAAACAGAAGATCTAGTTTACTTTCTCTTAATTTCCTCAAACTTTTTATGTGCAAAATGCATTGAGCGCTCTGTGAACGGGTCACTAGGTATGGTGTCTAAGCTTGAAACTATGGCAATGCATATGAGATATTTCATAATCTCATGCAAATCAGTGATGATTCAGTGGCTTTAGCTAGAATCTGAAGCAGCCGTCAGTAAGTTTCAGGTCTTGTTTGACCTTTTGTCACAGACTCAAACTTCTGACATCTGCATGAGCGCCATAGCTTAATGCTTGCTTCACTTCTTATATGGTCAAGGTGAGAGAAGACTACAGAACTGGGAAATCTGTTGAAGAGTTTGTCATTTGGGTGTGACCTTCACTAACTCCTCCATTTAATTATGCTTATGTGCTTTATCTGCTGATTTGACGTATGCATGTGCAGTCGTGTGATGCATTTGCATGCATATGTAATGTATGTATAGCACAGGTGTGCTTTTTACCATTTTTGCCCCGCGAGTGTTCATGTATGTTGCTTAATGTTGTAATATCCCTCTGTTTTGAGTTAAGCATTTCTGGTTCACCAGTGTAAACTCTTGTTTTTCAAACTGAAGTCAAGCTATTCCATGAAAATGTGTTTGGCTAAACTTCATTGAAAGTGTGTGACTTTTGAGGCAATGTCTGCTAGCTGTGAGGTCATCTACATGCTAGTGCACTCCTGAAAGTTCATTTTTAACAAATATGCATTTAAAATGACGGTCTTGAACTTCCAGGACAACAGACCAGAAATACTGATGTCTCATGTTGCACTGCAGATTTTTGTTCTATGAAATGGTTTCTAGAATGATATTTTGATATAGCCCACCCAAACTTCCTGTTTTAACAGGAAATATGTCAACACAACACAGAAAACTGGACTTGGTAAGTGATGTCATGGGGTTTTTAAGCTATATAAAGGGGTAGGTTATTTTCAAATATATAACAATCCAATAATAGTATTCATTTTTACAGTCAATGCAGTATTTATAAAAATTAAAAAATAACCACGTGGATCTGTAAATGTGACTGAAAACACATAGGTGCAGTAGAGTTGTAACAAAACCTTGATGTAACTTAAAAATCGTTCAAATATAATGAAACGGTTTCTATTTCTGATGACCATTTTCTCAACCACTCAACACTCATAAATATCAATCTTCCATTTTCCAGTCTTTTGTGTTTCCTTGTTGCTCGCAGATACTTTCATTCACCCTTTAAAATAAACAAGGGCAAATTTCTTGTGTGGCTTTCCATGAAAAGAGAGATTAAATGCCTGCATAATTATCTGTATGAGAAAGAGGGATGAAAATGTATATTATGTAAGACCGCTAAAGCTGTACAGTTGAAAGGAACAGGTGCTCAGTTTTGCGGCAGACGGATTAATCCTGAGCTAAAGGACACTGCACTTGACTTTTGACCTGAAACTCTTCACACTGTCTGAACAGCACCCTCTTCACCAGATATGGGCAGGAGAACATGGTAGCCACACAGAGACCACAAAACCTGTTTACCATGGGTCCCCTTCACTCCAGATCATCTTTGCAGATTGATACTGTTGGAAAAAACCCTTCAGCATGAAAAGCTTTTCTAAATTAAGGATTAATTGCTTGAAAGATTATTTAGGGGATGGGGGATTGTGGGCATGAAACTATTAAAGCATACATTAACGTCATAATCCTCAGACATGCTCTTATAAACAGGGATGGTGGCTGCTTGTTTTATGTGTTGTAACCAAGAGTGAAACACATTTCCGGTGACAAGTAATTTGTTTTTTGGTTGTTTTAGCCCTAGTTTTATGTGTGTCATAGTTTTCGTTAAATAAATTAACACTACCTCCCACACAGAATAGATATGTTTTATTTTTTTATTTTTTTTGTCTGGGTGATTCTGTATTTGGCACATGTAAATATTTCCACATTCTTTACTCACGTAATAAAAAAATAAGAACAAAAAAAATAAAAAATAGTAGTTGGGCCCTATGATTTCTGCAATGCAAAAAAAATACAGATGGAATCATTGAATCCGTAAACTGTAGAACACGGACTGTCACTGATTTTGTCAAATTTGTATATTTTATTGAAAGCTGATATGGATTAGTGCCTATGAATATTAAACCACAAATAAGAGTTGGAAAATTTTTAACTGAAAAAAATCTAACTGATTTTACAGAGCCCTATAGCTTAGAGTGGTGCCACGTGTGTCTGAATTCGTTAAGTCCCTCTGGACTCTTGTGTGTGTGTTCACAGCTGTCTGTTGTTCCCTGCTGTTCACTGACGATCATCTCCACACTCCAAACACTCCCCTTCCTGAGGCCCATGAGTAACCCAGCAGAACTTCAGAATCAGACAGTCCACACACACACTCGGCTGTCCTTGGCTTGGATCCCTGGCTGAGGGTCCTTTAAATGACCAACTGTTTGGTCAGCACATAACATGCTTGGAGTCTCTCGATTTAGCCATTTCAGAAAGACTCATCTATGCACTCAGTCTCTGTTCCAGTTCTGTTTTTAAAACCTGTTGAACTTTCTACCTAGACAACATCTAAAGGTAATTATAGGTAGAGATCAGGGTTATTGTAGTAAACTATTTTTCATTTAATAAAACTCATTTTTCATTACTCGAAAGGAAATAAGTTAACTAATAAACTACCAACTTATTCAAAATATTAATAAAAACTATAAAAGTATCTCATTTATACTAAAATAACACTGGTAAAGATGCTGTCTGTCTGTTTATTTTTTTTTTAACCAGCTGATATTAATTATTTAATTGTGCATTGCTCATCCACTGTGTTTACATTTGGATTATCTTCCATAATTAAACATTCACTTCCAGTTCATTAAAAAAAATATTATTTATTTCATAACTGTTAAATGCAATATTATTTGTTTGAAAAAAAAATCTCAAAATGAGCTGTACAATATAAGTTATTTTATTTTTTAGCAAACAATTTGCAGCACAACAGATGTTTAATGTTGAATTAAAACATGGAAGAAATTTGTAAGGATTTTTCCTTAAAAAACGAATTTTTAATAATAATTTATTAGTAGTAGTGTTACATTAAGACTTATTTAATAGAGTTTCGTTTTAGTAACAATACTGATTGGAATCAATTAGATTGTAGTTTTGTAGTGTACATTTCAGAAGGACTGCTGAATGTGTTATATAGTTGCTGCCCGTATAGAGTGCTTCAAATCAGTAATATGACGTCTTAGAAGGTCAGACAGGGAGGAAGCTCACTTGGAGCAGAGCTAGTCTCAAACTTCATCAATTTCTTTAATCACCTTTCTCTCCATTACTTTATTGTAAATGAAGCAATGAGTCCCTCTCATTCTCTTTCAGATAAATGTGCTGTAATTCATCTGAGAACTTGAGTCCCGGTGACAGCACAGCAAAAGCCGTCAGTTGTTATAGCAGCGGCTCATGACAAACACACCATTACATGAGCATACGGTTCTGTTGAGCTCTGTGTTCTGTTGTGTTGTCTCTTTCTCTTGTTATCAGTCATAACCCCCACCATAAAAACTATAATGTGCTTTACAGACACTATAATGTGTTTGTATATATATATATATATATATATATATATATATATATATGTATATGTATATGTATATGTATATGTATATATATATGTATATATATATATATATATGTATATGTATATGTATATGTATGTATGTTTTTTATTAAATAATAATAATGTTTTAATTAAACAATTAAAAATAAGTCTGCACACTTTTTGAATACCTGTTGTAGGATGGTCTATGTTTTAAACTCTTGTGGCACTTACTCTTTTGTGTTTTGTTCTTTATAATTGGTTGGAATGATTTATGTATGTATGAATGTGTTTGTTATTGCCTCAGTGTATTAGTTGTGTCAGAGCTCACCAAGAAATTCCAGACAACTACATTGTTTGTTTGACAATAAATAAATAAATAAATTAGTAATACATTTTATTTTATGTTGTCATGTCATACAGACTCCCCTTTCGGGTCCCTAGTGATCCTCGGATCTCAGTTTGAAAAAGCTAAAGCATGCAGTTAGCATGAAAACCCAACAATGTTGCTTGCTTTGCAAATCTGGCAACATTTGCCCATTTAATTTCCAAATTTATGCAAATCCATAAAAACCTGAATTTCAAGCATGCACCAATAATTAAGTTTGATCTGCCCTAAAGTGACTTGTGTAGTCACATTGACTCCATATTTCATCATTCATGACTTTAAAGCTGTTGAAGCTTTGCATGAAGTCCCAGCAAGCCCTTGAATCTAAAAAACATGAAAGTACACCTAACCTAATTGTGCTCATCGTGGCAGACCATGTCATGCCTATTACAAACAACAAGGCCCATTTAAAAGCAAATGCTATTTAAAAACTTTTTCGAATCAAGACCGCCTTTCTTCATTCATTTGAGGAGTCCAGTCTGAGAAAGAGATGAGCCCGATCTAATCTCCACCGCCCCATCAGATGGGTTCATGAGAGCACACAGATGATTAGCCCCTCAGATTAGAGGGGCTTTGGACATCTGAAGACTGATTTGGTTTTGGGGTAGACCAGGGCTGCCCTAAAACTGCCCTGCCCCCATGAGTGCTCAATTTGACTAGACACCAGGGGGTGGATTAATAGGACAAAGTCTTGTTGGTTCTTTGGGGGGAAGGGGTTGGACTGAGATTTTCCATGAGGTTTTGGGGTGTGTGACAGTACTGAAGTGCTATCCTTTGCTGCCATGGACCAGCGTCCAGTGGATGGGGTGGCCTGCACACATCCCATGATGTGCAAGGTAAGAGTAGGAGATGGCCGTCTGATTGATGTTTCAATAGAAATCATTTCAGAGGTGATTCGGATTAAGCTTCAGTAGGTGTGGCAGTCGAGGCTTTTACTGTATAAAACAGCAAGTTACAGATTTGAAGGTGTGCAGTATGCACAAGAAACTAGTTGTGGTTCTTGGTTTTCTTATCAAAACAAGGCAACCGTTGGCTTATCACTAAAGGTACATTTGATGTGGTCTGTTTTTTTTTTTTTTTTACTGTTATCTTTACAAAATTTGGTTGAATTATGGAGCCTTCTACTACCTAAAGGTTCATATTATTTATCTATATATTCAAATGAATAACCATTCAAATGTTGTTTGGGTGGGAGGTAGTAAGATTTCTTTCGAAGTGCGCATATTATGGATTTTTGAAATGAAAAATGACCTTTCATGCAGTGTGTAACACAACTCTAGGTGAATGAAAACACGCTGCAAAGTTTTAAATCTGAAAGTGCACCGTGTATAAAGTTATTTTCTCTTCAAAGAAAGAGTCGACTCTGAATCATTGAAACCTGTTGATTTTAAAATGAATCCCAAGCTGGTTCATGTTGATGCTAACATGAAACATTAGCATATTGCCTGCCAACTTGTTGGCCTTTTCGCATTGGTCTGAAAGAAATTACAAATTCATTTTTTGCCACTGGGTGCCACTTTTGGAGCATAAAAATAGTGTTTCCCTGGTAATATTGTACACAAAACAGCACTGCGCTTACAAACACTGCTTTTATCAGGCATTACAGGCATGATGAAATGAAAATGAGCTCAAGCGGACCAATCACCGTAGATTAGCATCGTGCAAAGGTAGGGTTTGGAAAAATAAATAGAGCGAATCGTTTGGGAGTCGCTGAACAAGTAAGGTAAAAATAAATGCATATTACAAGACAGTGAAAGAGTTTTTTGAGCTTGCATTCATGCATGTCAACCTGTTACTAGGGAATCCCAAAACCAAAATATGAACCTTTCATTACCCATAATAGGGGCACTTTAAAGAAATTAATACTTTTATTCAGAAAGGATACATTAAATTGATCAAAAGTGACATCAAATTTATGTATAATGTTAAAGAAGATTCCGGTTTCAAATTCTTTTGAAATTTCTATTTATCAAAGAATCTTGAAAAATATAGCCCTGATAATAATAAATGTTTCTTAAGCAGCAAATAAGCATATTAGAATGATTTCTGAAGATCATGTGACACTGAAGACTGGAGGAATGATGCTGAAAATTCAGCTTTGCATCACAGGAATAAATTACATTTTTAAATATATTCAATTAAGAAATATCTTGGAAAATCTTGATTCTACCTGTCCAAATGTCCAAAAACATGGTAAATGATATCACAAACAATGTTTTTTGCCATTGTACCATGTAAATGCCATGGTATGTGAATTCTTCTAGACCATTCACTTCTGGGTTTCTGGATTGTTTTGGGGATGTGCTTTTTTTTCAGAAGAGAAAGCTTACAATAGATGGAATGATGTCAGCTGCATAAACTTCACACAAGTTCTTTTTGTGGTCTGGTGAAGTGAAATGAACCTGACCGTGAGTGACTCCAAGCATCTGATGTGATTTCTCTGTTTCTGTAGGTGTGTCATCATCCAGACTGTCAGGAACTGAACGGTAAAAGCCCCCTGCACCTGTGTGAGTCATGTGATTCTAGCTGTCACCTGGATGAGTCTGATAGCATGCACTTTGACAGGCATCTGCGCTTCGACGTACAGACACAAGGTAAATGCCCCCACTGGTGCAAACACACTTGTCTGACCCTCTGTCAAACAGGTTTATGTTTCATACAAATGAGTCGGAAAAGTGTTCGGAAGTTTGGTTATTTATACAACTAATAACTACCAATAAAATTCAGTTACCCAACAACAGATGCTGAATATGAGTAATATAATAGTATAGTAAAAATAGTATAAAGTTTTTTTTTTTTTAAATTGATATTGATTTATTTTGATAAATTAAAATAATTTAATTACTTAGATTTTATCTTTTAAAATATATTTATAATAAATTATCTGTGTGTGTGTATATATATATATATATATATATAAACATTTGTACACCATCCTTGAAACATTATGTAGTTAATAGTTAGTTTATTAGTTGATTTACTGTTATAAAGCAGATGTTTCTGTTAGGAGTGAAGAATGTGAGATCTGATTTGCATTAAATCTGTGTCGTCAGGTTCTATCCTGGCGCGGAATGTGTCCACGCGTTCCTGTCCCCCTCGCACAAGTCCCCGTTCAGACCTGGATGAAGACGAAGAAGGAAGCACTGAACGAGGGTCAGTTGTTGATCCACAACATTTTAATAACTGTATGAAATCTTACAGCCTATACACACCAAAAGGCCCAACAATTTGCTGCAAAATTCAAAATGTCTTTTCAAATCAAGGTGACATGCATGAAGCGTTTGCATACCTGAACGAGAGTGAAACACACTTGGTCAATCTGAAACTGAGATACATCAATATGGCTCCATGATGAATTAAAACCCCAATCATGATGGGTCACTTGGTGTGATTTAATTCGTAAATGCTGTGAATTAAAAAAATATATGTAATGCAAGTTTCAAAGTTCAAAGTGCAAGCTTCACTTAATATGATGCAGAAACTTTTTTCAACATTTATAATAATAATAAATGTTTCTTAAGCAGCAAATCGGCATATTAGAATGATTTCTGAAGGATCATGTGACACTGAAGACTGGAGTAATGATGCAGAAAATTCATTTTTGATCACAGCAATAAATAACATTTTAATATATATTAAAATAGAAAAGTTATTTTAAGTTGAAATAATATTTCAGAATATTGCAGTTTTTTCTGTGTTTTTAATCAAATAAATGCAGCCTCTGTGAGCATAAAACTTATTTAAAAATATTTTGAACTGTATAAATTTTTTTTTTTTTTTTACCTCACTGTAGTTTATTTTAAATATTGCAATGTAATCTTTTTTTTAATTATAAAAAGTACAAATATTTAATAAAACCTCTCAATATGTCAGAATAAATATTCAATCACAATCTCTATATGTCACTTTGCGTGTTTTAATTCATAAAGGATTTGACTTATTATGATTGTTTGGGTCACTTATTCTGTGAATTTCCCAAATTTGAGAAGTGATAAGTGCTTATAAATAGTGACCGACCGATATTGATATTTTGTTTATATAACAGATACCAATTATTTGCATGTTTATGTGCCCGCTAACCGATATGCGGAACCGATACTTATTTACTGTTATAAAGTTCACTTTGGTTTTTCCTCTTTTCAGTCAACTGTAAAGTTACGTCTTTATTGGGAGAGGATCTTGACGGATTATCTATGTGACTTCTACTACGACTTCACAAGACGATGAGCATAGACAACAGAGAGAGAATTGAATTCAGCGCTTTTATTTCCAACATGCGCTCATTCATGGCTGCGTCTTTATTGGGACAGGATTTGATAGATTTTTTAACATGGCTCTAAGAAATAGAGACCAACTCACAGAGTCAAGCTGCATAAACTACATATCAGGCATTTATGTAATGCATCTAATTTGTGCATAACTGACCGTTATGTTAAATAAAGTTTACTAACTACATCAAATCAAGTACCTGCACACGGTTGTTGTCTCGACTCCCCTCAGACGCGCTGCAATTGCGATCCAGCACGCAATTCTCAAAACACCCAGCAGACGGTGGCATTTATCGGTGAATCTGATATTACAAAACCGATACCCGATTATGGTAAAATTGCTTAAATATCGGTGAAAACATTGGTAAATCGATATATCGGTCGATCTCTACTTATAAACCATCTGTTCTCAACAAAAGAGAAGCTTTAAAGACTCCCTGCTGTTTTTCATCAAAAATAAAAGCAAAATAGTTTAACATTTGAAAAAAATCTAATTAAAAACCAGAATTATTAATATCGTAATTTTACTTGTGTTCTTTTATTATTATTGTAATACTTATATCTGTATTATTTTTATTATATTTATTTTTAGATTTTTTATTTTACAATGAAATATCACCGCAATAATATTTCTGGGTTTGTTTAATATTTTATTTAATAATAATAACTATTATTATCATCATCACCTTGATGTTTAATCAGTTTTGCCTAAATTGTGCAGCAAACCTGTAGCTTTTTTTTTTTTATCACACAAATTTTACCACAAAATTGCATTTCGATTTTTTTTTCCCCCTCAAATTGTACAGTGATGGTGTCAGAGACCGATACCGTGGCTCGCTGTCCTCATGTGTCTGTGGTGTTGTTCTGTCTTTTAATAGAGAACATAAGACAGGAGGAATGAAGCTGAAAGCCAGAGAAGGAAAAAAGCCCCGGCGGCGCCACACTGATGTGAGTGCTGTCCTCCTTTTGCAAAGGCTCATGGGAAACTTTTTTATTCTAAGATGAATGTACTGATTGTCTAAACAAGCATGTATAGCTCCTTTACATCCTACATATTATATTAATATACCCTACCGATATTTTCTGTACAAGTACCTGTACAGACTTTCCTTTCCAACATAGTGTACAGGAAATGACACGTCTCTGAATCATCAGCAGCCCCAGGATGTGGTAGCCTGACGGATATCTTGATCTGATCGCATCTAGAGTTCATTGTAAATGACTGGAAGTTGTCTGTCTGTTGCCCACCTTTGACCAGCGCTGGTCTGTCGCCCCCTATAGGACCCCAGGAAGGAGTGTTTTAGCCTCAAGTTTGACCTCAACATAGACATTGACACAGAGATCGTCCCCGCTGTCAAGAAGAAGACATTACGGTGAGTCAGAGAACCGATCGGTGTTCCCTGGGAATCGAACACACAACCTTGGTGTTGCTGAGTCTGTTCTCTGCCTTTTATTCCGCAATAATGAACGAAATTGATTAAAAAAAAATCTATTTCAAGTAAATGTTGTTCTTTCTATTCATCAAAAAAAAGTGTTACTGCAGCATTGATCACAGGAATAAATTATCGTATATTTAAATAGACGATTATTTTAAATTGTAATAATATTTCAGAATATAACAGTTTTCCTGTATTTTATTTTTTCCTGTATAAATGCAGCCTCATAAACTGTAATTTATAAGAACAAGTCTCTATTTTTACCTTCACTATAGTTGATTTTAAATATAATAATTTAAAATGAAAAGAAAAAAATGCATGTAGTATCTAAATGTCATAAAACATATTTATAAAAACGATAAAAAAAAATGTCATACCAAAGGAAAGGCGTATTTCATGCCAGCTTACCAAATAAAAACACAATTTCTTACAGATGTTTTGTCTTTTAAAGGTCTACATTTATTTGATTTGAACTCTCCATAACTCCATAGTCTTTGTTCATTTTCACCGTGAAGCTCATTTAATCATTTTATTGCTCTTTAGAGAGGTGCTCGGACCAATTTTTGAGCGCAAGGGCATTGAATTATCCCGAGTGGATCTGTTCCTGGACCAGTCCAACACTCCACTCTCACTCGACTTTGAGGCGTATCGTTTCGGAGGACATTACCTCAAAGTGAAAGGTAAGAGTCGTGTGGTTTAAAGCGTGATGCTTCCTCTGTGGTCTACAGCTTCTTCTTCTCATCAGCATCGTTTCCAGATAATCACTTGTGACAACATATTGCTTCAATCTTGCTGTCAGCATTTCCCCTCTGTTTATGTAACCATTTCTTCCTACACATTTGCAAACATACACCATATCTCCGTATTACACAACACCGCAGTCATTGTGTCGACAGAACCAGACAGTTTCCTGGGAAATGAGGTTTGACCAATTACATTTCTGTTAGCTGTCATCCTTCTAAAGAAGGCTCAGAGGGACATGCTGCTGCTTCAAATAGATCATCTCATTCACACAATGCTTTTAATGACTATACAGCCATGTGCATGTCTTTACAAATCCCCATGGCCCCACATCTTTAATCAGATAATGCAAATACACGCTAACTCAGGCATCCCACCGAGGCTCGAAGGCTGCTTGCGTAATGTACTACCTGTGATGTGAGAACGAAGCGAGGGGTTAGCATTAAAATGATTGGGACATTAGCAGCCAGACTGAAGAGTTTCATTCATGCTGAAAATCCTTCTGTTACTTTAATCACACTAGCAACGGATGTCAGCTTATTCAGTGATACTGATTATATGATGATATTTAACAAACAATAATACACAGTAGTGTAATTGTTTTGTTTTAAATTTTTTATTTTTATTTATTTAACCTCCCTTACAGTGTTGGTCAAGGTTTTTTGTCATATCTAAACACCTTGTGAACTTGTAATATTCCGTTTAGAATTTAACTCTGTTTAAACAAGTATTTGCTCTTGCTTATTTTTTATTTATTTAATTGTTTGTTATTTTATTTTCTTACATTTGTTAATTTAATTTTTTTTATTTATTAATTTAACAGCAATTATTCCTTTTATATAATAACATTATATATATAACATTTATATAATATAACATTAATGATAATAAACAATTATAATAATCTATTATTTGAAATGTTGGTATGTCATATTTAATAGTGAGTTTTTAATGTCATATTTAAAATTGTGAATTATAAAAGCAAATAGCCATTCAAAGCTATGTGCACCACTGCTTTTACCAAGTTTTTTTTATAAATTAATATAATAATACACACTGTATTTTTATTTGTATTTTAGATTTTATTAGGATTTGATTTGACATTCATTTTTTTATGCATTATAGATCTATTTCATAAACAGTGTTTTCAGAATAAGAATATTATTTGTCATTTTCATACAATTAAATGAGTGTTTATTACAGTGTGTGTTTTTCTGCAGCTCGGCCAGGCGATGAGCTGAAGGTGGAGCAGAGCGTGAAGGATCTGCGCTCACTCAGTCTACCCTCCATGAATCCGCCAGTAGGGGGCAGCGTCTACATCCTCACACCGGGCAGTGAGAGGCCAGAGCACGGGTCTTTACCGCGGCGGGAGAATGTTGACGTACTGGTCAGTGATGCTGCTTTTCCCTGTCTACAGACACTTAAGCGTTACAAAAGCCAGTTTGTGTCATAAATTAAGATTTTAGAAACATGTCCTAATCTCCTAAGGATGCCAAAGGGACCATGTGTGCCCCCTAGATTTTATTTTATTTTATTTTAGAGACCATTTTCTGCCAGATGGTACTGCTGCTGATCACGTTAATCACATCCAAAATAAAGTTTTTGTTTGCATAATATATATATCTATAAGTTTGTGTTTGTGTGTACTGTTTGTTTATTATGTATATATAAATACACACACATTCAGTACATATTTTGAAAATATTTACTTGTGTAAATATATTTATATTATTATATTTTTTATTATATATATAAATATATTTAGCTTGGTGTAAATCATCTTAAACCTAAAACATGACCTCATACAGGAAGTTTACGGAGTGCATCCTCCGCCACATGCAACACTCTGACCCTCTGACTAATGTTGCTGATTGTTTGGGTTTTAGCTCTTTTCTGTAGAAATGGCTGGTTACTCTTTCAACATCATGGGGCTGGATTTCCCCGCCTTCACCGTGATACTCAGTAAAAATGGATTCGTAGGCAAGCCTGAACGTACTCCTGTGTGCGTGTACAAACATGGAAAATGCAGGCATCGCAGATGAGTGCAGACTTTAGGATTGTAGGCAAAGGCCTGTCGATGTACCCTGTTGGTTTTTACTGTGATTCAAGGTTGAATTTTCAGGCTTAGCAACAAAAACTTAAGAACAGAGCTTTCAGGTCTAGGCTGTGTCGTCCCGTCAGGCTTTGCTGGGCGCTGTGTGGATGTAGGTCACATAAAGGCATAAAACAAGTCTCCACGTGTTGAATGAATGTTGCACAGGTATTGCACATCAGAATCCGGTTTGTTTTTCTAGTTCTTCTGTAACACTGGCCTTTTTGGAACATACACAGAGAATCTTAGTAATCCAACCTGGGATTTGATTTACACTTTTTCGTTTGTGATGAAAGGTTCATTTGCAACCCAGAAAGGAAAAATTGTTTTGCAGCAATTACAGTTTCTTTTTTGAATAGAGAAGAAAAACTGTGTGTGTCAAATTACGCAGCTTGTTTAGAAAAGTTATGTTGTTACTTTCTAAAGCAATTTTGCTCCATCAATTTCAATACAAAGAATGGCTGTTATTTCGGTTTCTGCTTTCACAGAGGTCACGTCTGGTGTCTTTGAAGGCTAGTGGTTTTGCATTCACACATTTGTTTCGTAACAACCAGCATGAGTTTGCATTATGGTATCAGTTTCTAAATTTGTAAGTTCCACCACCGACTAGTTTTCCAGCAGGGCATTTCTTATCACTCCATTCCCATTGTAGTTTTTCATTATATGCAAATAGCACAATGTAGGGCAAACGTTTGCCAAAAAAAAGGTTTAAGCAATTTGTGATTTATTTATTTATTTGTTTTAATTAATTAAATGGCCAGTAAGGTTCTGAAAAATGTATATATATATTTATAAATGTTTTGAAAAAATAATAATAATAAAGTTTATTTACAAAATATTATATTTTATTTCTGTCAAGATTGTAGTAAAGTATTTTTATGCCAAAACACAGCTAAAGAATATATATATATATATATATAAGCATTTATATTTATATCTACACTACAGATCTGGGGTCTGTAATATATATAAAAAAAAAATTTAAGAAGTCTCTTGTGAGTGCAAATTTTGCATTTATTTGACACAATAAAAACAGTACTATTATTATTATTATTTTTACAATTGAAAAGAACTGTTTTCTATTTCAATGTTTATTGAAATATTTTTATTCCTGTCATCCTTTCAGAAATCACTCTAATATGATTAGCTCCACGAGAAACCTTTCATATTATTATCAATGTTGAAAACCGTTGTGCTGCTTAATATTTTTAACCTTGATAATCATTATTATTTGAACGTTTAAAAGAATACTATTTTATATCTAAATATTTTGTAACATAAAAAAGTCTTTGTCTTTTATTATTTTTAATGTGTCCCTGCAGAACAATTGCAATACTGAACCTAATCATTTAAACAGCAATGTATAGATAGATAGATAGATAGATAGATAGATAGATAGATAGAGAATAAATAGATTTTCTGATCTATTTTAAAGTCCGACCTCTTCGTTTCCCGCTGATGAAATTCTCAAGTCATCTGCCAACTATTCCGTTGGAATTTTTATGAGAGCTGCTCGGTTTTGTCTGTGAGTGCATTTGACCTGTATGTGGTAACTCACCCACTGTGTCTTGCCCCCTCACCAAAGCCTGACCTTTAGAAAGGAACCCATCACCCCTGGGATTATTGGTGCGGCGGTGACACCAGGACTCCTCTTTGAGGTTTGATTGGCCAGATCCACCCCGGTGGGGGAGTGACCTTTGAAGCGCGAGCGTTTGATGTAGCATCGTGACTTTTACGCTCCCAGGAGCTGAAAGACAAGTATCTCACAAAAGCAGGTTTTCAGGTGAAAGTCGTGTTTTTGCCCTTGCAACTTTGATCCGGCCCTTCTGTTGGCATCAAATTGCCTAAATATGATTGCACTCTAATGGTTATGTGTATAGATTAGTGTTGTCACGGTACCAAAATTTCAGTATTCGGTACCGATACCAGTGAAAATCCAAGGTTCTTGGTACCAATTTTACCAAAGCAAAACACAAAAATATGCTAATTAAAAAAAAAATCTTTTTAGCACTAAAAATAAAACCAATGCCATTCTTTATACTTATTTACAATTGTGTTTAAAGTTTTTCTACAAGTTATATAATTATGAAAAACAGTAAACAAGTTTCACCCAAATTTAATTTGTCTTTTAATTTATTAATTTAAACACATTTTATTTTTGGTAAATAAAGGGGTTTTTCTATTAAAATTAAAACATGTAAGAAATATTGTTAATATTAAATATTTAATATTGTTAAATAAGTTTTATTAATTTTTTCAACAGTAGTAGCAGTGTCACATACATTTTACTAAATAATAGTAATATTTCTAGCACAATGCCTTTATGTCAAAATTAACTTTTAGGCCTAATGAATGCATATTTGTCATTTTAACTGAACTTAAAACTGGTGGTGATGCTTAAGATATTTTTGGTCATTGATGGTTTCTGTAAAAAAAAAATAGTAATAGATCATATTAATTATTATTCATATTAATTATTATTAAAAGATAATACTACTACTAATTCTACTATCATACTAATGTATATCCAATGCACTATGAATTGATGAGCTGCTGGGTTCATGAATATTAATCACGTTGTCTGCGTTCGGTCAAACTGATTTGCTGAAATCAAAACAGGGACGGTCCTAAATCAGCGCCAGCCAATGAAATTGCCATTTGCGCATTAGCTCCCCCCACTACCGGAGAAACCGGTATGTCTTCTGCTTGTTCGAAAATGAATATGAATAATTCTAAATGAACTCCATTACAGGAAAAGACAATAAAGAATATTTTACATATAGCGTGTCGATTCAGCGTGGTAAGACTCTCGCTCTCTCTTTCTTTTGCATGTGTGAGAAACTGAAAAGATCGCTTGATGGAGAGAGAACTCTGAAGCTCAGATGCTGAAATTAATGCAAGCGTCATGCGCTTCAGTCTATGTAGTAAACAAACGCGCACGTCTCTGTCATTCATTAATTCACACAGAGATGCGCAGAACACGGATTCATATTTCAAGCAACATTTGCGGCTTAACATTTACTGGTCCATATGGAGATTTGATTTGATTAATTTATGCTAACTTTGACAAATTATATGACTGTCCATATTAAAATGTAAGTTTCATTTTTATGACTAGATTTTGAGATTCCGTCCTCATTTTCTGCTTCGCGGAAATCATAACGCTGAACCGGGTTTGAACGGGACCTCGGTACTACCGGTACTTAAAGAAACCTGGTACCGTCACATTTACATTTTTTTAGTACCGACTTGGTACCAAAGTACCGGGTCTTTTGACAACACTAGTATAGATATTAATATTCGAAGCACAATGTGATTACCATTCTTGTTAAGTTTAAGTGCACGCTTGGACTCTGTCACTTTAAGCATGTCCTGTTGTGTAATGGCCATTTCCACTGCATGGTACAACTTGGCCTGGCTCAGTACGGTATGGCGCGTCTCGCCTTGGTTTGCGTTTCAACTACAGTTTAGTACCGCTTAAGAGTGGGCGGGATTATTCACGTGTCATTATAGTTGCGCCGCCTCTACTGCCACGGCTCCCAAAAAAAAAACGTTTTCATTCCAGGTCGCCCCGTCAAGCTCTCGCTGGATCCGCTACTCTGCTATCAAAGAGAGGAATGTCTGTACTTCCACAACAGACAAAGAAATGTTTTGGTTTTTAAAAAAAGGTGCACATGTATAAAAAAAAGAGTTCGAACCTTCACTGTGTGAAATCTGGTTTAAATCTTGCCGTTCTTTTATGTTTGTGTCGCAAGTTCAGTGACGCAGGTAGTGATGATTCTCTCCGGCCAGTCCGTGATCAGCAGAGTTAACACGTCACATTTTGATAATGGTACGTTTCACTTGGAACCTCAACCAAAGTAGTACTAAAAAAGAACCCGGTACTGTACCCAGTGGAAAACCCCCCAAAAGGGAACTGTACTGAGCTGTACCATGCAGTGGAAAAGCACCATAAGATTCATCTTTCACCTCCAAGACCTCAACTTCAGGACTCCTCTCTTCACCTTTAACCTGTGGCTCTGTTGCATCAGGCAAATAGCCTCAGATTGATAATGCTAGCTGGCATTTGGTTGCACTGTTCACCCACACAGACCTCAACTGTCTAATGACCTGAGAGATGTATTACACAAGCCTACAGGTGGTTAGATCAGAAATCCCCATGGCCCTCAGGGACCCCAAATGTGCAGTGGTGCAGAGAATGGGTTATGATAGATTTAGTGAATCTTGTTCATGTAGCATATGCCAAATATATATATTATTAGTTATTTTTATTTTATTTTACTGTGTTTCCAATGAGACTAGCTTTGTATTGTAATATACTGTTTATATTGCATTATTTACATTAGCTTACGAAAGAATCAATAGCTATACAGAAGCTATTGGTGTGATTAATATTTGGCCTTTAAGGAACATTTGTCTTCAGAGACTGCAGAGTTTTGTCTGGAAAATGGCATCAAAAGTTGCCAGAGAAGCGTTAAATAGGGAAAGGGTGTGTTTGATCAAATTTACCTCAGTCAATGGAATATCAAAGATCTGGATAAACTGTGCAGCATCTTTCATCTGCAACTAACTGCAGGAAATGAGCCTTTTCCTGTTCCTATTTGACCTCTCTGATAAGGTTCAAAAGTGTATTAATGTCACAGCGTAGAGGTTAGTGTCGGAGCAGACAGATTTAATCTGCATTGGTTTCCCTCTTTAAAGTTCTTTAATGTTTTTTTTAAGGGGTAAAATAACTCTTGCAAGCTTTAGGCCCAAAAAAAACTGCACATGGCAGAGCTCTGTTTCACAATCTCTCTCATTAAGCAAGAGACCAATGCAAACAATAGTAATCATTTATTTACATGGGATATCAACAGAGAGCTCCTCTTGACGCAGCAAACCCCCGCATATGATTGCTCTTGTGAAGTTAACACCGCTATCATGCAATTAGTATCTGACCATTAACACCCAGTGTTCAAAGACAATAGAACAAAAGATGGCTTTAGCAAAAAATGGGTCCTATCTTTATGGGAAACTAGTGGGGCGAATCTAAACTGTTGTTAGCTTTCTTAGCATACATTGTGTGGAAAGCAAATTCATACTGTCTTGCATAAATCACCTTAAAATGGAGAATTAGTAGTATCTGTAACATAACATAAAGCATCTCCATTTATTTATTATACATTTTTACATTATAGTGATTATAATGAGATTTTTATGTATTATGGTAACATGGAATAATGCATCAATGCATGAAAAGCTTAATTTTCATTTTAGCAAAATAGTTTTTTTCATTAAGTTTGATTTTGAAGTGAAATGCGTCCTGTTATCATCCTACATTTTTATTATATACCCTTAAAATTATATTTTTTCTATAACAGTTTTTTTTTTTGCATTACAGCAGTGAGGAAAATGTTTAATTGTCATGAAATTGTCACATTGCGCAAATGGTAGCAAAATAAAAAATCTCTATTTTAAAATGTGACATAATAATCCTACATTTTTATTGTATTTTATTATTATGACAATTTCAAAACACATTTGCTTCTAAGCAACTTTTATATTTTTGTTGGTTTTATCAATCATAAAGTTGTGGAACAACAAATACTACAATGATTGCAATACTTCACAATATAATTCTTTGTTTAATTACAGAAACAAGAACACTCATTTTGTTATAGTAATTAGAAAAAATAATTTCTTGTTTATTTTTTGTTTGATGTGAAACATGACCTAGATTCCCTCACCTTCTTCCCCAATGCTTCCACACTGTAAGGAAGTGATCTTGTGAGTGTCTGCTGGGGGAGGGACCGGCATCTAGTGTGTGATTGTTGTGTGCCGGGATGTGGAACCTGACTTTGGAGGAGATGGGAGGAGACATTGATGAAATCACAAAGCAAAAAGCTTAAAAACTACTCGCTATCATCCAGACCCTGAGCACATGTGGGGATTTTTAGCTTCTCTCTTAATTTTTGCCTCTTCTGTGGATGTTGACTGCTGAAGTTTAGAGTAGGACGTGCACTTCAGTTCTTGAGCGAGGTCAGAAAGGGCGTCCAGGCTGGATCATGGTGCGTTTTGGCCGTCTGTCTTCATGGCACAGTTGGGATCTGCTTCCCATGGATCCTGAAAGTCTGTCTGGCGAAGCGTCTTTCAAGAGTCCATCGCCAGCAAAGTGTCAGGTAAAGCAATGCTGCACCATTTATGAGTTACTTGCTCTCTTTTGAGCATGATGCATGTAGCCATATTTTGAGCATTCATGTTTCAATGAATGCTTAGTCAATTATTAAACTTCTTTGTAGCATCATTTTGTTTCCACACCACTGTATTTCTCATTGAGCAAATGTTTGTATTGAGTGGGAAGATGTTACGTGTTCATGTGTAATGGAAGCTGAATGTGCACGTAATGGAAAGCCACTAGCATCATTCCGCGAACTGATGACACAAGTTAGGCCCCTGTCAGACGATAAGGCCGTATCATGGTTTTGATCACTGATTAATCGTCTGTCCTTAAGCTTCAATGGCTCTTTGTTCTGCCTCTGCTAATCAAAGTGAATGGCATTGTGGGTGTCTTTGGCCCTGAGATTAGTCCTGTGTTGAAACTCAAGGTAAAGTTAGCCGATGAAATGTGACCTGGTCAGAATGGTGTTTGTTTAATGCGTTTTTGTGACTTTAGTGTTGGTCACTTGAGCTGTTCTTCCACTTCCCTTTGTTTGTTTCATCATTATTTAAAGCTTGATCAAAAGCTCTTCTTATCTTCACACTGCTTTGTTGGGTTCTTGAGCTGAACTATGTTGTCTAGAGAAGGTTTAAGTTAAAAAGCAGCCTCATGCATCACTTCCCAGTCAGTCTGTTGTTGAATGGCATCAGGGTATTGTATGGGAAATCTTAGGTGTATGTTGCGGTAAGCAGTAATATTTTAACTAGGTGGAGGAGGAACTGATTTGAGTGCTGGTAAACTCAACCGGTGGGGAAATGTTAACTTGAACACTTCAGCTGACTGAAAAACACATAACATGACTTAGGAGTTATTCATTGGAAATTTATTTATTTATTTCTGTGCATCAAATAAGGTTAATAAATATGATTTTATTTTATTTATATTTATTATTATTATTATTATTGTTGTTGTTGTTATTATATAATTTGTTGTTATTATGTTTTAATTTTTTATAGTCAACATTTTTTTTACTTTTTTTTTTTGTGTACATCAAAACAAGACCAAGACAAGTGTACATCAGGTCATGCATACATGCCCTCTAATGAGTTATTAACGTGCTAAACCTGCAGATCCAGGACTGGGACTCATTTTTGAAACCGCTGTATTGAGCTGTATTAACATCCACTTAGTCATTTCATTAAAGGTGATAAACATGTTTACTTTATTTAAAAGTTCACGCGTCAGTTGGGTTGGCCATACCTTGTTTAAATTCATAACAACGATGCAGAAATTCAAGACTTGTTTCAGCACATACGAAAGTCTGTGGTTCCCCAAAGTTTCATATTGTAGAGATCATTTCCGCGAAGTAAACAGGAATGGGATGCTTGGAAATCATTCATAGTACAGGAATGCCATTCTACTGTCACTTTTGATTTATCATTAATTTAGAGGATCATAAGAACCTTTATCTAATAATGATAAATCATTAAATGGTGTAAATGAATAAACTCGCAGTGACAGTTTTGCTATGTGAAATATGATTTCAAGCTGATGGTGAAAGAATGTACTTTTCCTAATTGCGTAACTTTTTTTTCTTTTTTTTTGTGCACCAGGTCTGAAGTAAATTTATTTTATAGGACATCTAAATAAAAAAAAATATTGGCTTTCTTTGAGGCACCAGGATGTGTTCCTGGGACCCTGCAAGCTGTCTTCTTCTCCCCTCCCTCTTTACATGTGACCCTATGGCTCTGTCTTTAGCAGCCACACCTCTCTTTCCTGTCTCGCACAATGGGACTGGAACCTCCTAGTTGCCATGACGTTTGGGCTGTCCTATCCAGAAATGCAGGCAGACAGGCTCAGTCGAACAGCTTTACCTCCCATTGCATGTTTAGAAGCACTGGGAAACTAGAAAGGACCTAGTAGGGAGCCCTGATGCGCTTCGTATTTTTATCTAGAGATTTTTGTCTCTAGAACTCTTAACACCCATCCAGGAGGTTTAAAGTATTAGTGTATCTCTTGGTGTTTTTGTGAGCATTTGAAGAGAGGAGGCTTTTAGTGATCATAGCAGCTGGCTCTAGCATGGGTCAGGCTCCGTGAACCCGGCTGAGAGATTAACATGGTCTACCTTTCATTTGACATGCCGCTTGCTTCCATGGTGAGTAGAACAGATGCTCTGGAAACCCTGTTTTGCTTCATAAATTTGCTGGTCATTCAGTCTATCCACAGAGGAGGAGAATCACCAGGTACAGCTGATCCTCATGAGTTTGAATAGATTTGCTTTTTTTTAGCTTTTGGATAAATGATTTACTTTACTGGTGCTGTGTAAAGTTTATCAAGATGTTGCTTGTAAGTTGAATTAAGTGTGTGTGTGTGTGGGGGGTCAAAATATTGATTTAACGATCTATGTAAATTATAGATGTGATTTGAGGCTTTCAACAGAATGTTAATTATAGATGCATAGATGTGTGGATTGCAACAGAAAGATTCCTTTTGATGTTACATTGTTTTACCCATTGATGTTTATACAGTACTTTTTTTTTGTTGGTTGTGCGTAATATAAACCAATGATAAAATCATAAAACAAACATAAAAATGGACAGAATTAATACACTTTTTTTTTCTTGATGGCAGTAACTTTTAATTTTGTGCCAAAAGTCAATTTTTGTCTTGAATTTACATCCCCAGTGCTGATAGTGTGGTTATAACCAGCAGTCAGACGTCCGTTGTCCATCCTCCTCAAAGTTAGGGACATTTCCTGACATCTGCGTCCTCATCCTTTCACCCCAGATTCCGCAAAAATCCCCTCATCAAAGCTCATCGTCTGCTTGTCTCTGCCTCTGTTCTTAATTTAGCAAGGGGGACATCGTGGCCAGTCCACCATTCGTTTATTTTTTCCATTGCAGGGATGATGAAGACTGGAGTAATGATGCTGAAAAATCTGCTTTACCATTAAAGAAATAAAATAAAATTTTAAAATATATTAAAATAAAATAAGTTTAAAAAAAAAATTTTTTGTATCAAATACATGCAGCACTGGTAAGCATATGAATCTTCTTTAAAAATCATTTTGAAAAGTCTTAGTAAAATATACTTTTTTTTTAAAATGCATTTAATTGTATAAAACACCTCCACAAGTCTCTGAAGTCTTCAAATCAAATACTTCTGTTATTGCAGCAGGTATCGGCTTCACCCGTGTTTGTTTAGGGAATTCCATTGTTTTGTCTTCAGACTTTTCCTGTTTTTTTGTGCATTCCCCAAAAATGTCGTAGTCATCTCTGGAATTTGCAGGAGTTTTAGTGGGTAACGGCACCGAGGGCAGTGGAATTCCCTATGCCCTGGCGAAGGGTCAACAAGCCCATCTGCATCCCTCTCAGAGAGAATTCTACTTCCTTAGATACTAAACAGCTGTTTGTTTAACTCGCTGCAGCTCGTCTAAATAGAAAGATGTTGCAATGCACTCTAGCAAAACAATTGCTTGTGAAACAATAGCAATCTTAATCTTTCGTTGCAGGGTTGCTGACCTCCTTGACTTTGGTATGATGTAAAGGGGGAAATATTAACATTCAGCAGGATCTTATTGTTTGGAAAAATCCATATGAATCATAATGCATTATTGTTTCTGTTTATGTCATCACTTTGTGGGAGCTCAAAGTTTTCCATGTGTCCAGCTAGGGTTGGGCGAAATGTCATTTTAAATGATAAAATGGTAATATGCATAAAATTGTTTGTGGTGAAGAGGTCTGATTTAGAGGCAAAGCAAAAACTCACAGAGTCAACTAATCCTAGTTTTAATTAATTATTTTTTTTTCACTGTGTTTTTATGTTCTCTTAAATGTATATTCCCCTGCAATTTACAATTGACTGTTTAAAAAATGTATATACTATGTATTTTTAAATACGAAAAAAGTGAACAGAAAAAAAATCTAATTTATGCATTTAGTAAGTTATAAATGTTTTTATCTAAATAAATATATTTACGTATTTAAGATATAAATAAAGCTGAAAATAATTGGAAATAAATTACTTTTTTTTTTAAACTAAACACAAAATATTTATATTTTTATATATTTAGGTAAATATTTCAGTTAATTATTTGTGTAGTTATTCATTTATTCATATAATTTAAAGGCATTAAAATATATTTACATATTAATATATTCAAATGTAATTAAACCTGAAAATAACTTTAGCTTATTTAAACCTGTTTAGCTATTTGGAAGAAAAAAAATTGTATGATGTGAAGTTAGAAATCTTTACTGTTCAGTTCTATTTCTAGGTCAGGTTTTAACTTTAAAAATATTGTGATTGCAAAAGTGAGCCAACCCTTTTTTCCAGTTGATCTTATTTTGTGATTGTGCTTCGTTATCTTTAGAGATGAATGCTGGTACATTTACTTTATTTACTTCTACCTGACTTATCTCTCTCAGTCTTTTTTTCGAAATCTCTTGTTTACCTCTCTCACACCCCCTAATTCTGTAGGGTAGTGTTACTAATAACGCTCTCTCTCGTATCTCTCTGTCTGTTGTCCTTGAAACACTTGATAATTACCTTCTCCCAAACCTCTGTTTTTCTGCATTTGTTAACATTTTGTCATTCCCACCCTCTTATGATTTCCATCTGTTCCTCCTCACAGGGTCAGGCCCGTCGGAGGAAGAACATGACCGAGTTTCTGGGTGATGCCAACATCCGATCACCAGACACTATGGCCATGCTTGGTGGGCCTTTACCAGGTGGGGCTCCAGGAGGTTCAGTGGCCACCGGACCCGATAACTGGAAGAACCGCGCCACCAGTCGGATCAGCGTATTCTTCGGCGCCGGATCTGGAAAGGTAAACCTTATCTCACTCATCTTGAAAACCTCAGGAAGTTCAAGGAAAGCAGCACATGATGGTGCAACTTTCCATGGTGTGATTTCCAGTAAAAAGATCTCATTTAAAGATGAGCCAAAGAAACTGAAACTCAAACTGGAGGCTGATGAAATTATCTGTGTCTATAGTAGGTTGCACCGTAATCTAGTTTCAAATAAACCTGGAATGGAATATTACGATTTATAAAAAAGGTTTTGATTATTATTGAATCAGATTTTGAGAAATGTAGCATTACTCTTGGTATCCAGTGGATGCTCTGCAGTGAATGGGTGCCGTCAGAATGAGAGTCCAAACAGATGATAAAAACATCACAAAAATCCATATTTTGTCCAATAATGGAGAAGTAATCTTGTGAAGTGAGAAGCCACGTGATTGAAACAAACAAATCCATAGAGATATTTTAAACTTAAAATTGTGGCTTCCAGTTGAAATATGAATCCTCTGTCCATAGTATTGCTTGTTTTCCCCAGTAAAATAAAATGGTCTCATCTGAATCAGGAGAGAAATATGCACAAATCAACCACCATTTATAAGCAAAAACTGTCTAAAGTAGCTCTAAACAAATGTTTTGGTGGATTTCTATGTGAGAGGACAAGAAGATGGGCATTTTCACTGGAGGAAACGCTATTATGAATTACAGACACATATTTTGGCGGAAAGTGACGGCGTAAATATAAAATGCCTTAATAATGGATTTGTTTCTTATACAAACACACAGCTTTTCACTTCACAAGATATTAATTGATGGACTGGAGTCGTGTGGATTATTGTGATGTTTTATAAGCTCCTCGTGCTGATGGCACCCATTCACTGCAAAGAATCCAATGCTGAGCAAGTGATGTAATGCTAAATTTCTCCAAATCTGTTCTAATTAAAAAAAAACTAATTTACATCTTTGATGGTGGAAGTGTACATTTTCATTTTTGGTTGAACTATTCTTTTAGTAGATGACTAAGCATTGCAAAAAACAAAATCACACATCCCATGAGCCTTAAAAAAAGCCGTTTACACAATATGCTTGACTACTAGAGATGGTAGCTGTCACTCACCTGTCATTTCACACTTCCATCCTTTTCACAATTAGCCATGAAACCCCCTAAGAAGACAGATGGGGGTGTTCTGGTGTCCCACTGGGACTCTTTTTCACAAAGGAAGGGTTAACCAGTGTCAAACCAGCATCTCCAGCAGCCAGTTCAGAGAGCCTGTAGTCCACCTGTGCCTGGCCTCTATTGTTTAGAAGCACTCAGTGCGTAATAATCGTTGTCATAAGTACACCGGCCATCGCATTACAAGCCAATAGCCCCAGCGGCACATGGGTCGTCAAAGAGGGTCACTGACATGAACAGATGGGGTTTAACTGTGAGGTTAAAGAGAAGGTGGTGTTTAGTGAAAGGGGTGTGTTGTAAGGTGTCTTAAACCCTGTCGGGGGTGTTTTGTTGGAAACCGACAGGCATTGCCTCACTTGTCTGCCAGTTTTTGTTGGTCTGCAGATGTGAATTGTGTTGTGATTTTGCTAAATTGCAAACTTTTATTAATGCTAGGGACTCTTTATAGTTGCTTATAGTTGGTTCCATCATTAACAACACAAACTACTATGGAATTTGTGAGATATTTTACCATTATAATGCTATGATTTTTGCACAATATCTTCTATTATGAATATGGTAATTATTTAGTACACTAGCATTCAACATTTTGCGGTTGGTGCTGTTTGTAAATGTTTTTGAAAGAAGTATCTTATGCTCACCAAGGCTGCATTTATTCAAAAGGAGAGAAAATTAACAGTAATATTGTGTTTTATATCTTAATAAATCTTTAATATGTTTTAAAATGGCATTTATCCCTGTGATGCAAAGCTGAATTTTTATTAGCCATTACTCCGGTCTTCAGTGTCACATGATCCTTCAGAAATCATTCTAATATGCTGATTTTATTTATGATTATTTTTGTGGATATAAACCACAGATTTTTAGGATTCTTTGATAAATAGAACAGCATTTATATGAAATCGAAATCTTTGGTAACATTATAAATGTGTTTACTTTTGATCAATTTAATGCATCCTTGCTGAATAGATGTATTAATCTCTTTAAAAAGAAGTTAACATTGTTTATATTGTATTATAGTATTACAATATTTTCTCATTTGGTTTTGTGTGTTAGGAGGTGGACCGCGTGGAGCTCCTTCAGACTAAGTTGCAGGCGTACACACAGTTCGGTCTGCCCAAGGTTCCTTTTCAGCTCGCCTTCCACCAGGATTCCTGGGAAGAGGAAGAGGAGGAGCCAAACCTGACACTCGAGGAGAGCTGGAGGGAACTGCTGGAAGACCCCGAGGTACCGATCTTCTGTCATGGGACAATACATAACCATTCCCATCCATTGATCATTAAATCTAACATGTGTTTATAACCAGTTACAATTATTGATTGCAATGGCCTCTGTTTTCACATAAACCAATTGCAATTTGCATTCCAGACTGCTAATATAAGATATTTATATGATTTGTAATATTTCACAAGCAATCTGACTTTTTTCTGCCTGTTTTAAGAGTCTAAGTAGACGTCAGTTTCAACAACAAGAAGCAATATGGGAACTGATCCAAACCGAGGCTTCGTACATCAAGAGACTCAGGGTCATCACTGATGTAAGTCGCTTTAGCTGTTTCAATTTCAGGAGATTCAGAAATGTATTGAAGTTTAAATCAACGTTCCTTGTCCTATTGTAAAACTTATTCATATATCCTGTGTATAATCCAATCAGTTCTAGATAATGAAATCAAGTCATTTCCCCCTAAAATTGTGTTTATGTGTTGTGTTTATCTAGTGAAACTGGATGCTGATTGTGTTGTTTGTGCAGCTGTTCCAGTGCGGCCTGCTGAATCTACAGGACAACGGTCTCCTGGTTGAGGTGGAGCCCCAGCGGCTCTTCAGCAACATCCATGACATTGTACGTCTGCACTCCACACTGTGGGTTCAAGTCATGCTTCCGGTGCTGGAGAAAGCACGAAGCACAAAGATCTTGATCGACCCCGCGGACCTGCAGCAGGGGTTCAGTACGGTGAGTTACACATGAAGGTGTTATTCAAACAGACCATGATTTTTGTCTTGTTTTCCTCGCATTCTTAAATGATGCTTTCAAATCTCACTTTAAATGAAAAGCTAGTTTGTTTCAGGTCTATTGTTACAAGTTTTTATTTTTTAAGCATTAAGTCAGTTTAAGATTTAAGAATGTTTAGATATTTGTAAAATACTGATTTAAATTTTTGCATTGTAGATAAACTTGACATTTATCATAAATATATATTTAATCATATAAAAAAGGCATTATTCAAAAAGCATCATGTTCTTTTTGAAAGTCATATTATTGTAAAACGTCTGATAAATGTCTTTAAATCAGCAGTTTCACAAACATTACAGTGCATATTGTCGGAAACATGTTCTGAATTGTGCTCAAACATTCACCCATGACCGAATGCTCTTGTCCACTTTGTCTATAGATACATATACATATAGATATACATACACATATGACATATTGGTTAGATAAGTATGTGGAATAGAATAATTACAGGCTGGTCTGTATTATTTTCTGGTCGAGTGGTTAAAAATGTCTCGTTTGTGTGTATAGTTTGCATCCAGGTTCCAGCCGTATGTCCGCTACTGTATGGAGGAAGAGAGCTGTATGGAGTACATGCGCTCGCTGCTGAGAGACAATGAAATCTTCAAGATCTACGTCACGGTGAGGAGTTTGAGACCAAACAAACAGACCATATATTAAACCAAAGTAGAACAAAATGGCAAAATAAAGCAATCATCGAATCTTATGTCATTGCAGTGGGCAGAAACAAATAAACAGTGTAACCGTCTGAAGCTATCGGACATGATAGCCAAACCGCACCAGAGACTCACCAAGTACCCTCTGCTCCTGAAGACCATCCTGAAGAAAACCGACGAGCAGACCTCCAGAGATGCTCTAAACAACATGGTTAGACATTTCACAGTCACTAACTTACCAAGGCTCAGTTAGCCTTTGTGTGTGTGTGTGTGTGTTAGACCATCGAATGTGCTAAATGTTTGTAAATGTGTTCAGGTGGTGTGTGTGGAGAGCTTCATTAACAGCGTGAACTCTCAGATGCGCCAGAAACAGGAGAAGGAGAAACTGGCCACCTTTTCGGCTCGAGTGGAGTCGTACGAGGCCGTGGAGGGAGCCAGCGAGGAGGTGGAGAAGGTAACAACTGTGCACAGTACAAATAATTCATTATCTAGCCTCTAAATAAAATAAAAAAAGATGTATCACTACAGTACAATATTATGGATTTCATTTCTTTTTGCTGTATGTTTACAGGCTCTAAAGGAGTTCAACGGAATTGACCTGACCACACCGATGATTGACACTTCACCAGAAGCAATCAGGCAACTGCACCTGGAGGGGGCGCTCCGCATGAAAGAGGGCAAAGACGGCAGGGTCAGTTCAGATTCAGTCATTATCTTCAGTTTCTCCAAATTTCAGATGCATTTGGAAACATTTGCAATGTAGGTTTTTTTATTATTATTATTATTGTAAGCAGTAAATCTGTTCTTAAAATGAAATTCCAAACCTGTATTATTTTCATTCTGCTGTGGAATCTAAACAGTTTAGTTTCCCATTGACTTACATTGTATGGACAACAAATGGAAAGGAAGATAATTAGAACCAACATTTCTTTTGGGGTTACCAACGTTCTCTGAATTATTTTATTTTTTTGTTGAGCAGTAAATAATTGGATACAGGTTTTAAATTGACGACATTTTCATTTTTGGGTGAACTGTCCCTTTAAGTTTCCTGAAAGTTTTAAAGGGATAGTTCACCCAAAAATGAAAATGATGTCATTAATAACTTACCCTCATGTTGTTCCAAACCAGTAAGACCTCCATTTATCTTCGGAACACAGTTTAAGATATTTTAGATTTAGTCCTAGAGCTCTCAGTCCCTCCATTGAAGCTGTGTGTACGGTATACTGTCCATGTCCAGAAAGGTAAGAAAAACATCATCAAAGTAGTCCATGTGACATCAGAGGGTCAGTTAGAATTTTTTGAAGCTTTGAAAATACATTTTGGTCCAAAAATAGCAAAAACTACGACTTTATTCAGCATTTTCTTCTCTTCCGTGTCTGTTGTAAGACAGTTCAAAACAAAGCAGTTTAGTGATATCCGGTTTGCGAACAAATTCATGTACTTAAACAGTACACTGACTGAACTGCTGTGAAGAGAGAGATGAACACCGAGCCGAGCCAGATAATGACTCGCTCACGAGTCAAGAGCCGGTTGCATCGGTTTTCGGATCACCAGTAGTTCTTTCTGACAGTTCGATTCAATAAACCGGTTGAAGAAAACGGTTCACCGGTTCTTTTGCGCTCGACGTAATGGCGTCATTGGCGTTGACTGCAAGCCTTCGGTTTACCTGGGCTCATAACATTAGTACAGAATCAGTTCAGAATCAATCACCAAAAGAATCAGTTCGGTTCAGACGCTCTGTGTGTCATTCTGCTTCACGCTGAATCACACATGCGCACAATCATCAGCTCCTCGGATCTCGAATAGGACGCGTCCGCCAGAAACGGTTCTTGACTCGTGAACGAGTCATTGTATGGCTCGGCTCGGTGTTCATCTTCAGTTCTCTCTTCACAGCAGTTCAGTCAGTGTACTGTTTGAGTAAATGAATTACTCTGGGATATTGGTTTGTTTGAACTCAGAGGAAGTGTCAGCTACATTAAAAAAGTTAACAGCTTAAGTCATTTGTGGATTCATGCGTATTGGAGACGCAAATAGTTTCAAAATGATTCAGTTCGATTTGGTGAACCATTTCAAAAAGATCCGGTTACATCGAATGATTCGTTCGCGAACCGGATATCACAAACTGTTCTGTTTTGAACTCTCTCACAACAGACACAGAAGAGAAGACAATGCTGAATAAAGTCGTAGTTTTTGCTATTTTTGGACCAAAATGTATTTTCGATGCTTCAAAATATTCTAACTGACCCTCTGATGTCACATGGACTACTTTGATGATGTTTTTCTTACCTTTCTAGACATGGACAGTATACTGTACAGACCAGTGGTCGCGGTGGTATTGCAGGTGGGCCGCCAATTACTATTAAAATAAGTAATAATATTGTTCATATATGTAAAAATGTCATAACATAATAACATAATTTCATATATATAATCAAATAACA
Organism: Carassius carassius; assembly: GCF_963082965.1. Lineage (NCBI taxonomy): Eukaryota > Metazoa > Chordata > Actinopteri > Cypriniformes > Cyprinidae > Carassius > Carassius carassius. The sequence continues at coordinate 22,677,284 of NC_081800.1, forward strand.
AAAAATAATATTAAACTGCAACTATGCTTCCACTATTCAAGCTCACTGATTGGTTTAAGAATAAACTGCCAATTTATCTTTGATATTTTTGCAGCATATGCTACAGAACAACAGCAGTTGTACCAAGCAGTGCCAGCCCAAGTTATTTTCTGTCCATTGCCAGTTCATTCAATAAAGACAGTTAACAATCTAGCTTCTGAGTACTAAGCTATTAACCCAACAATAGCGGGGTCAGTTAATTATTTTTTTGCAGTGGGCCACGCAAACATATGTGTTTGGTTGTGTGGGCCGCGAGTTGATAAAGGTTGGGAACCACTGGTACACACAGCTTCAATGGAGGGACTGAGAGCTCTCGGACTAAATCTAAAATATCTTAAACTGTGTTTCAAAAATAAACAGAGGTCTTACGGGTTTGGAAGAACATGAGGGTAAGTTATTAATGACATAATTTTGCAAATTGGGCGAACTAACCCTTTAATATTGCTTGTAATTGAGTATTTTAGTTTGTTTTACAAGTATCTGTCTTTTTCTGAGTAGATGGATGTTTACTGCTTCCTTTTCACTGATCTGCTGCTGATCACTAAACCAGTGAAGCGTTTGGAGAAGGTGAAAGTGATCCGACAGCCTCTCCTCCTGCAGAATGTGGTGTGCAGAGAACTCAAAGACACAGGTGAGACTGAGCCCACTTCCATCTACTGCATACAATTAATATGACAAAGGAGCAGAAACAAGCAGCTTAGGATCTCAAGAGAACGTAATGTGAAGTTTTAGATTTAAAAGTAGTATGTTTCTGATTGTTGTTTTTTATTTTTTCCTGTCTTAGGCTCATTTGTCCTCATCTACCTCAATGAGTTCAAGAACGCAGTGGCTGCTTACTCGTTCCAGGCCAACAGCGCCACCCAGGGGAAAAGTTGGACTGATTCTATTTGCAATGTCCAGGTAAAATCATACTTGTCTGTTACCAATAATGACTGTTTGACATTTCTTATATAAGAAATCATTTAAAGTGTTCGCTCAGTAATGTAGTTTGCTGATTTAGCTATTTTGTACATGCATTGTAGAATCAGCTGCAGCGGTTGCGGTCAGAGGAAGCTCGCCGACAGAAGGCTTGTCTGAAGAAAAGACTAGTGGAAAATCAGGAGGAAGATGAGGACAGCTGTAACTCCATACCTAGTTCTCCTCAATTTATACATAAAAATCAGAGCAATAGGTATTTTATTTTATTTAGTTTTGTTGCAAAAAATACATGTTTTACTTAATAATTTGATTAATTATTTAATATTTTAATAAATATTTAATATTTATTTAGGTTGACTTAAATTTTTAAATAATATATACATGTTGTTAAAAATGTTTTTATTCTTAAAATGTATTTTATTTTAATAAATACATTATTTTATTTTATTAATGAATAATTTAAGAATATTTTGTATTTAAATTATTTTAGTATTTTAATGTAATTAATAAAAAATAATTATAAGATGAATAACTGCTCTCATATATGGTGAAAGTTTTTATATAATATAATGTATAAAAACACGATAATACATAATGTTTTCTATTTTCTGTAAACCTGCTTCGTAAATAAACTAATCTAATTAAATATCAAATTTTAAATTTTAAATTGTATTTAATTAAATAAATAAGAATTTAATCAATTAGAAAAAATAATACATTTGATTTAAAATATTCTGACAATTACTATTATCTTTGTATTTCATATTTTAATTACAATTGTCTCCTTTTTTTCTTCTTTTGTTTCTTTTTTATGAATGCAACACTGGCAATTAGTTGACCTGTTGGCCTTGTTGTTTTACAATAAATAAACTCACATTTTTGTTCCTGTCTTAGCCAATCAGATGGCTCCGCAGAAACCCTGTCGGTGATGGATATGGATGAGTCTGGATCATCTTTGGATCCTTCTACTCTTCAGTCTGACCTAGCTGGGCATTCAGACCATGATGCCCGTGTGTCTCAGCTCTCTGACCCTGCCGTCCCACAGCGGGACTTTGAGCCCCATCCGGACAGCCAGGAGGGCTCAGACCTGGACCCTCAGTGCTGCTCCAGTTCCATAGATAGCGCTTACGGGACCCTTTCACCAGAGACCATGCTGGAAACCCAGAGTCAAGTGGCCCTGGGAGAGGAAGATGATTCCGAGGATGACAAGGAGACGACGGGTGACGAGGGGGAAGATGAGGAGCACGAAAATGCAGAAGATGAAGACGATGAAGAAGATAAAAGCTCATTCGGATCTCAGAACTCAGTGACGAAAAACGAAAACTCAGTTTCTGTAAAGCCCAGGTGCCGTCCGCCCATCCTGTGTCGCCTGCCGTTTTTAGAGAGACTTACTGTCAAATCCTGTTCCGAAGACAACCTGCTGTCCGCAGTTCACCATTGTAACAGTAACCACAGTGTCACCAGGGCAGCCACAGAGTGCACAGGAAGTCGGGTTAAATACTTAGAAGCGCCGCTCAGCAGGAGCCTGACGGAGCTCAACGCTGCTGAATCAGACGAGAGTCTCCCGTCTGATCCAGAGACGGATGAAAGCTTCAGTCTCACATGGAGCTTGCCCTCGAGCATGCTTATGGACACATTGAGACGAGCCAGAATTGCACATGAGGCTGGTAGCAACCAGATTCCCTGCAGTGCGTCAGACGGGGAGCTCTCGCCACCCTGTCGCCTGGAGCGAAAGGGCCGATGTAAGAGACCCCAGCAGCACAGAAAACTCACACTGGCCCAACTCCACAGGATACAGACCACACTGGTGCTCAACTCAACGCTCACAGCCTCGTAAGTAACACTCGTTTCTGAGTGCATATGTATTTAAAGATTGTTTCGTTTAGTGCTTTTACCAAAATTCTTTTTTCCTTAATTAGGTTATGATATATTAGTTGGAACTGAGATGTTATCAATTCCTGTAGCTCTTGTTACAAAATAGCTTGATCCAATGCAGGTTTCATAAAACAGAAAAATAAAATATAGGGTAAAAATACAGTAAAAAGTAATTATAATATAATATTTTTTATATATGTTAAATGAAATAAACACTTACTTTTTAAATTAAATACAAATGTTATGCTTTTATTTTATTGTAACATTGGCAATCAGCTGACCTTTGTGTTGAGTCTTACAATATAGATTTCTCCAGATTACCAGAAAATAGAAAAAAGGACAACTTAATTCATAAAATTAGTTTTTATAATATAATAGTATTTTTATTTATTGTAATGAAATCAAAATTTTAAAAACATGAAATTTCCTTTATTTTTACTTTATATTATTGAATTTATATTTATATTATATAAACAAATAGTACACATTAAGATTGTTGTTATCCATCTCAAATAGTAATTTTATATTGGTAATCAATTAAATCAGATTTCATAAAAATATGAAAAAATACAATAGGATGATTGATTGATTTATCATTTTATTATTACTATTATTTTAATTGGTAAGAGGCTGCAGTGGTTTATTTTTTACATTTGAAAAGATTTACCTATTTAAATTAAATGGATAAAAATGTTAGCTAAAATGTTGGTCTCAGATTGACATTGAAACATTTAGTGTTGCTAAAAGCTCAGTTTATGAACTCTTGTCATCTTTCTTCTCAGAGAAGTGTAGCATCTCTCTGGAACAGACGTTTTGGGACAACATTGTGAGACTGAATTCTGCAGGACACAAATGCACTCTCCAGCTGCCCTCTCGCGCCCTCTTCCAGTCGGACGGATTCCTCAGCGTGTAGCTTCCTGTCGTTTCTCAGACTCATTAACTCCTTGCACTTTGTAAAACAACCAACTTCTAAGAGGTCAAAGCTTTTGGTGAAACTGCACCATTATCAGAACGAGAACCCAAGACCAAACGATCAAAGAGAAAGTGTGACCGGAGCCCTTACCGCGGGACATTTGAGGTTTCCAAGGGTCACGTGATGCCGAAAGGAAGTAGAAATGAGAACATGAGAATAAAACACATCTTGGATTCCTTAATCACCCTGTTTGCTTTCTAAGAGTATTTCTGCTTCGAGGATGGAAGTGATTCATGTTAACTGCACTACTGTTATGTGACTGTGTTTATTTTTGAATGAGAAAGTGTGCGAATTCACGTGCATTTGTGTATGACTGAGTGCGTTATAATTCTCGACCTAAACCCAATCACTGTTTGACTTCAGATAACTTGAGTAGCCACTACGGCACGTTACACATTAACTAAGGACCAGTGTCATGTTCTTATGGCAGGAATACTTCTGTCATGCTACTGCTTATACTATTGAATCTTTGGGTTGACGCAGCTTAAGTTATACATCAAACCTTTTACTGTATATTGTGTTGTGTGGGTCAAGTTGGATTCATAAATGCATGATGATATCCAAAATGCTCCAGCAGATGTGCAGCTAAAGGCAAACAGAAAATGAAAAAACTCTGTATTTTGGTTTATAGCATTTAAGGATTCAGGAAGCGTCGCCTGACACTAGATGAGCACTTATTAGAGTTTAGCTGACACTGAATAGGGTGTTTGGTTTAAGTGAAAGCTCATGTTAGTTTTCAAGCATTAACAGATGTATTGATGATTTATTGTATGTTTTTGTAATCTTTTGATTTCACAGATACTGCTGTTCCCCGTAAGATTAAACTGAAACTAACTGGTGCATTAACTAAACCAAGCCCTTCTGAACTCCCTTTTTGAAAGAAACAAAAAAGAAAAATGCCCTGCCCAAAGAAAATATGGTGTATTGTCTGTTTACTGATTAGGCTTTTTGTGTTTGTCATATTTATTGAGCTTGCATTGTTTTATATATAAAATATGGTCTATAATAGTTTAATTTCACATTACTGTTGTATTATATATATTTTTTCTCTTCGTTTTAATTAGTTTAATTTGTTCATTGTCATTTGATGAATTCATTTCGCAATCTGCTAAGAACCAAAATAACCTTGTTTTCCCATGTGAGGGAGTGTTCCTTAAATGTCTTTCGAAATAAAAGACATGTTTCAGTATTTGTGGATTTTGGTGTGTCTTATTTAGTGACTTCTGTTGTATTTAATATGGATGGATGGATAGATAGATAGATAGATAGATAGATAGATAGATAGATAGATAGATAGATAGATAGATAGATAGATAGATGTGTGTGTGTATATATATATATATATATATATATATATATATATATAAACACACACACACACACATAATACAAAATACATAAACTGATGGAAATAAATTATTTAAAAAATAATAATTTAAATAATACAATTAGCAGTACAGTACTGTTGTGGGTAGGAAGAAACTTTTATTTAAAGACATTTTTAATGTTGCAAAAGATTTTTATTTTAAATAAGTGGCACTGTTTTGATTTTCACATTCAACGAATAATCTTGTGTGAGTACTTTAGCTTTTAAGTTATTATTTCTCACTCACTTTCCCAGTATATATTTGGGCAGTCATAATAACTTGCTAAACATACTTCGCATTAAAAAAAGGCCTCTTAAGGGTAGTGACTGATGACTAGTCATCTCAATTAATATTTCTTTATCATGTTTTTTAGCAGCCGGACAGTCCAACATGAGAATGTGTAATAAAGAGCTAATATGAGGCTGTATAAACAGTCCATCTAAACAGTTACTTCCACTGATCGAAATTCAGCTACAGCTACTAAATCTGTTGAGCACTGACTATGTAGACATATAATCAAAGACTTTGATTCGTCATGCATTACATACAGCAGTTGTCTACCACACTGATTATACTTTATAAAAACATAAACACAAGATACACATATCTGTGTATTTACATGTGGCAGACGTTTGAACAGTGCATGGCCTTCTTTACTCTCAAACTGTTTCATGGGAAGAATTATGTTTTATGTATTCTGTGCATTCGTGTATGTTCTTCAGATCTTTCTGGTTTTTTTTTAACTCATTGACTCTCTGTTCACGGCAGCGGTTGGCATTCTGGGATGTGAGCGGGCCAAGGTGTATTTACAGGTGATTATTTCAGCTAATCGGTGGATTACAGCATGTTGACTCCACACAAGACCCTAATCCTCATGGAAAAGGCAGCGTTCCGGCCCGTGGGATTTTCTACATTAATCCCATCCTAGATTTGCCGGATCCAGCCCCAACCTCCTCGATTCCCACATCTGGCCTTCTGGGGCTTATCAATGTAATCCTCCATTTTAGAAGTAGTTTATTATGCTCCATCGCTGATACACTGGACTTTAATTATAAAAATGCAGCTTTTCGCTGCGACTCAAAAGTAATTACACAACATTAGTCGATTAGCTGCTCTGTGTGTGTGTGTGTGTGTGTACCTTCATATACACCTCGTGGTACAGTATCTCATGATTCTCTGTGTAATATATATACATATATATATATATATATATATACTGTATATGTGTGTGTGTGTGTGTGTATACACGCACACACTCAGTATATACACTGAAAAAATACGTTACTCAGCAAGGATGCATTAATTTGAAAAATAATTGCATTTTAATTAAACACACACACACACACATTTTTCATTACTTGAAAGGAAACCTTATCTAAAATGTAATTAATAAAGTTGATGAGGCAACATTTTAATTTAGTTTAACTTTTACTGAAATAACAAATGCTAAAACACTAATAATAATAATTAAAAAAATACAATCAATGATAAAAATGAGTAAACAACAACATTACTAAAACTTTAACCTAAGTATATACATTTTGGGCATATTTATACATTTTGAAAAGTGACAGTAAAGTTTCATAATAATGTTACTAAAGATTTAACATTTATTTTAAAGATACATTAACTAAAATAAATATATTTTTTTATTTCAGTTAGTTGCCAAGGCAAAATTAAATTTCAATTTAAAGAGAGAGAGAGAGAGAGATAAGACACACCAACCAATTACTAAAACTACAACCTAAACCAAGATGAAAACATAAAATATAAACATAAAATATTCAAAATATTATATACTAATATTTTGACTATAAACTATAGTATATCTCAAAACAATATATTATTATTCTATAATATATTATACATAAATTTATATTACCTCTAAAATGGTATACAGTGTATAATGTGTATAATAAAACAGATCGATGAAAAGAGTATTGTGAAAAGATTGTTATTTTTCTCCAATTAATTGGACACTGTACTTTATGTCTGTCACCATGTCTGACCCAAACGATCATGAACTCCTGCTTCTCCTTGTGACAGATGTCATAAAGCATCCTGTAAAAAACTGTCTGATTAACACAAAAGTGCACTTTGGTAAATCCGGATTACGAGAGCACTTTCCTTTATTAAACGCTGCCAATCCCAGCATTCTCTGAGTCTGCAGCTCTGGGATCAGGATCAGGTAGACACCATTGTCTGTCGAAACAATCCCCCTGTAAGCCTGCTGCTGTTTCTCTGGTCATGATGGAGTGAACATCATTCTCTGAGTTCTCTTTAATCAACCTCATCCACTTTAGAGGCCGAGGTGATTGGATTTAGGTTGTGTTTGTGAGAGAGGGAGAAATGGGAATGAGAGCTGAGGTATGTTTTCTAGGATGTGCGTAAAGATCCGGCGACAAGCAGTGGACATATGGAGAGATTCACGGTGAGAACAGCTGCTTCCATCATCAGCCCATGTCACACGGCACCATTATACACTGACTGACCTTTGTATTGACACTAAAGCTGCCAAACAACATCTGCCATCATTAGCACAGTGTTTTTTATCAGGTAGACATGGAATAATGCAAATTAGATTTAGTTTATAGATACATTGTTTAAAATGAGAAAACCCATTAATGGTAATTTTACACACATTTTGCAGAAAGAAAAATGGTATATTGAATCATTCTGTTATAACATAGTTGAGAATCATCTTTATACAAAGTTTGGTAAAAAAAAAAAAAATCTTGAAAACTAACAATGTATCGGTGATTTAAAAAATCAATTGATTTTGCATATGCATCTTCATTCATGTCTTTTCTTTTTTTTTTTTGAAATTGAGTCCCGGTGTCCTCTACCGAGGACATAGCATAACTTATGAATGAAATGCATGAATGCAGAGCACAAGGCTGCACTGGGAAATCCCATGTGCAATGCATGACATGCAATGTGCATCTGTGTTTGCAAATTGAATGAAACTGCTTAGCAGCATTTCACACCAGCCAATAGGGGCTATTCCAGACAGGCTGGAAAGATAGAGGCAGCTAGTTGGAAAAAAAGCCACAGTTCAAATGATGTTTACATTTTCAAGTAAACTGTGAAAATGTGTCAAATTAACTTTTTGTACCAATGGAGTCTATGTGTGTCATACAGTAGGATGGACCCACTGTACTCGTATGAGGACATATTTTTCTGCAAAAACTACTTCCTGTACAAAAACAAATTTTAGGTATTATACTTATTAGGTCCTACATATCCCAAATAGCAAGAACAATTATAAAATGCACACCAGGCAAACTCTCGGGGTCTCAGGAGGATACATAAGATGGGGAAATAGTGTCTTGACAGTTTTAATTGTTGTTATTATTATTTTATGTAATTCTCATAATTATTTGTTACCACAAATAAAATCAATTATTTAAAATAATAAAAAATACAAATTATAATATTAATATCATATAAATATTAAAACCGCTTGGATATTATATTTATTTTTGCAGCTAATAATTTATATTTTAGCTGCAAAATAATAGATAATAATATTTCTTATTTAATATTTAAAGCAGATGTAACCTTACCCCCCCCACATCCCCATCCCGTCCCCACCACTTTATTAAGACAAATTTACTGCTTAATCTTAATGTATTTTTTAACTGTCATTATTTGTTACCACAAATAAAAAAAAATAATAATATAATATAATATAATATAATATAATATAATATAATATAATATAATATAATATAATATAATATAATATAATATAATATAATATTACATTTAAAATTAAATTAAATTAAATTAAATTAAATTAAATTAAATTAAATTAAATTAAATTAAATTAAATTAAATGTATGCATTTAGCAGACGCTTTTATCCAATGAAAAATTTGATGATCAATAATACTTATTATATTATTTATTTATTTTTATTTATTTTTTGTGATTATTTGTCACCACAAATAATAAAGATAAATATATAATAAATATAAAAATTAAAAAGCATCACAAATTATTACTAATAAGGTTCACATAAGTTATATGACATAAGGAACCGGCCTGAGTTTTCTGGTGTGTTTATTTTTTTATGACTTCTGTGTGGCTTAATATTTAAGCTGTTTTTCTTTTCTGATTCCGTCCCATTAGTCATAACATATGTCTGCAAGCTTATAATCATTACTTAGGTGTTTTGAAAAATGAAAGTGACCATACGGCACAGTTTAAAAAACAACTTTACAGAGATTACTGTTATTGTATCAGCCCTAAGAAGCTTATTGTCATTCCACTATTGTATTTTTAAGGAGATAAATGCACATGATAATGAAATGAAAAGCATATTGCTTAATTAAATGGAAATCCATTTGGAGATGCCAGATGCTGCCAGTGAGAAAGGAGGTAGAGTTGTTTTTACCACCATGTGAATTTTACAGTAAAATACTGGTGTTGCTGTAGTTTAATTTACAGTATCTTCCTGTATTACATTAAAATAAACTATTTTAACTGCATTTTTTTTTTTTGCTGTATTTTTTTTTATATGTGTATGCCATATTTAGAGGAAGGATGTAAAATGCAATATATATTTTCCTGATTGCTGAATATTAATGACTGGCAGCTGAATTTTTTTATTTAAACTATTCATTAACTGCATAAGCTTTAAACTGTATTCAACTGCATGAACTGTTGTATAATGCATATTAATTTATTATTTCACAAAACAAAATAATAATAATAATAATTTGACACTTCTTAATATTGAAAAACAGGTTTTTCCACAGAATTTCACAAATTTGCATTCATGTATTTATTATTTTGAATTCCAAAATAAATTGAGAACTTGAAACATATTACCCTGTATGACTTTAAAACCAAAAGTTAACTAACATTGTCATAATAAAACAGTTCTAAAAACCACAAACTGATGCTGGAACAGATGCTATTCCATCACAGGATGCAAAGAGTGGCTAGAAATATTGAAAAGAACAAAACAGGTAGATAGAGGGATGACAGATTTAGAGATAGATGAATGATGGCAGATACAGTCAGATACAAAGAGAGGGATGATAGATACAGTCAAAAACAGATATAGGGATGACAGACACAGTCAGATACAGACAGATAATGGCTGTAAACAAAGCAGTGCTGCGCTAATAAATGTTATCATAAAATGAAAATACCATTGAAACTTTTCTGAAGAGAGTTGGTTCCTTTCAAAGAATCATTCACATAAAAAAATATTTGCTACAAGTAAGGTAAACAAGAAACACGTTCAAGGTGCACACGTAGATGGTTGTCATGGTAATAAACAGTGAAAATAGCAACCTTTCGGGTTTTAGCGTTTATGTGTATCTCATATATGAAAAGCATTTTAGGGGGCCCTTGGCTTTAGGGTGTCCAAGGCGGTCACCTACCTTTGCCTATGGTTAAGTCTGCCTCCGTTTACCACAGTTGTGAATAACTCACAATGCCTCTGAAATTAGAAATTTACAGCAATATACTGTATATTTGCTTCAAACCGCCACGTGACCCCAGAATACACTGCAGTTTACAGCAATATGCTGTATTATTAGAAAAACAGCCCACTGCTTTAAAATATTGCTGTTTACAGCAATCTATCTGTGTTTGATTACCTACCCAAATCTTTATCAGGTTACTCCATACTGTATAGAAAGCTAAATAAGTCTGATTATAGTGAGGGTGAAGCGCGTGGCTAACCGTCATCAAATGAGTGTCCAGAAGAGAATGTTGCAAAATGTTCAGTCACATCCAGTCATTAAACATTAACAGACAAGCGCATCTTGGCAATGCAACTGCTCAATATTCCTATATTACATTTTATAGTTTCTGTATACCAGTAGTCTTCAAACATTGACTACAAAAAGCTATTGAACATTTCCATCTTTATTGCCCAGGGAAAAAGAAAAGGCTTCTGTGACAACATGTACAGTACCTAAGACACTTTATGGAATGGAATCTGTATATATATATATATATATATATATATATATATATATATATATATATATATATATATATACACACACATACACACACAGAGATATCCCTACTTATCCTTTATTAATTCACTTTATTGGTCTTCAGAGCACAAAGGGTTAACTGTAGGAGGTTCTGTTTGCAGAGAAGGGTGGAGTGAGCTTGGCCAGTCAGTGTGAACACTTTTTCCAGCATTGGCTTCTAGCAAAGCCATGTCTCAGCATCTTCGAGAAGAACCCGTGACGACTAACTTACATCACATCTGTTGTAAAATATTGTAAAACATCTTGTTTCAGTTCCCTGTCAGAGATGGGCGAGATCAGTGAAGCGTCCTTGCTGGATTATATCTGTTCCTCTGGAGGAAAAGTAAAAAATTCTGATCTGTCCAAAGCATATAAGCATTTTATAAACCATAGCGATTTGCAGCTACGTGGTGAGTAAATGAGGATATAATTTTTCACATAATGTTACGCGTTCGAACACCGCAAGCACGCGACGCAATGCGCGCTCACATGCACAAACAACGTTTTGCGTTTAGAAACACAGCAAGCTCAACTGAATGAAACGCAACGCGTGGGGTCTCGAGACTCATTTTGATAAATTAATTTAATAAAATCGATTTTTTATTTGACACGCGAACGCAACGCTCGAGGAGCGACGCAACTGACGCACGTGTTAGAACGCGTTAGAATACACCTTTTAATTATGTCGAGTTTTTAGCAGTCTTAATGAGGTGTTTTTGGTGGCACATCTCTGGCATTTTTAACTCTAAAATAAGAATTAAAAACTCGCTTCGCTTGAGGAATGTCTGTAACGTTTTTAGTTGATTAAAAACCTCTAAAGTAAGTGGCAATTAGATTAAAAAAACTTCCAACAGATAGAAATACTCACAGAATTCTGTCATTTCCTTTTGCTCCCTCAGCTCTAAATGCAATATTCACTTACTTGATTCATATTCCGGTATTTATCAAATGGTCATAGTGAATTGAGCAACACACTGAATGCAGTAATAACTGGAGTAAGCTGATATTCCGAATTCTGTAAATCTGAATAACACATCTGAATATGACCTCATTCTTAATAATATTGGAATATTCCTGTCCCCGTGAACACATTCAGTATCTTATTTCGATAAATGCTGAGTTGATAATGCTGACTAATTCTTTTTTGATGGCTCAAATGAATCGGTTGTTGTTTTACCCTAATAGACTGATGTGTGTGGGCTGATAAATTGTCAAATATTTGATAATTTTTAGATTTAGACCTCATTAATTTTTTCAGATTTGTGTGTGTGTGTTCTCAATATTGCTTCCCTGAATAATTTATAGACCTCAGCGTCTGCCACTGAAAAACAAACATTGGTTGAACACTAGTGTTTTGTGTATGAACATTAATATTTCATAAAAAAAAAAAAAAAAATGAAATAGCGTAGCAAAGTGGACCAAATGATCAAACATGTTCTCATAAGCCATTTAAATTGTAATTAAATTAGATGATGTTGCATTTAATCCTACATGCATGTGTCAAACATGAATTTATGAAGCAATTATCTGTAATGGCTTTAATGCCTCGTCCAGCTGTGCTGGGACAGTTGTGTACAGAGGTTTCAAAATCTGCATTCATCTGGTACCATCTGACATCGCAAACCAATTATCGTAATTATTTGTGATTACCGCACCAGCCGTGCATGACATGCTGTAATTCTGGAATTAAAATGATTTTAGTCCTTTTTAGGGATGTTTTGATGGGATCTCAGGCAGTTGCTATATTCTGTCTGGGAACATAGAGTCTTCATATAGCTGGCAAGCATAGACTAATAAATGTGCTCAGAAATCTAAACTGTGTTCCTCTGAGCACCACAACAGGAATTCTGCGGGCTACAACTGTTAAGTGTTGACTTCCCTTATGGTTTCCTGTTGTCATCCCTGTCTGTTCCCCTGACAGGAAAACGGAAAGGTTGTGTAGGGTACATTCTCTGCTTAAAGATCTTAGTCCTGATATATTTTCCCTGTTTGGCACAGTCCAGTTTAAGTGGCTCTCATGTTTAACCCTTTATTCTCTTTTTTTAACCTATTTTATAAACATGAAGTTTTTGAAAGTTTAAGAGCATCCCCAGTCTACTTTTAAGTTTGTTTGTGCTATCTGACTTCTCACATAAAAAGTCAAATGTTTCATAAAAAAATTTTATTTCTTAGGTGAAAGTCTCAAGGATGGGATTCTTTGAAATTTTTTTTGTGTGTTTATTCTTATTTAATCGTTCAGTGAAAATGACATTTTATTAATGTATGTCCATCAGCAATAAAACGGTTAGTCATCAATTATTTAAATGCATCTATTAGAAAAATAAAATAAAACTATTAGAAAAAACAGTGTACATAAATATAAAAAGTGAAAAAATAAAATGACTAAATAAAATAAAAAAATATAAATAAATAATACATCTAACAATAAAGTACTTCTGTGAGTTGGGTAAAATCGAATAATGAAATGTAACAAAAGCAATATTTTCCAAATACTTAAAACATTTATAATAAATATAATTTTTAATTTTTTTTTTTACAAAAAACTGAACAAATGTAAAAATAAACAATAATAAAAATAACAATATAATAAATAAAAGGTGAAATAAAACATTTGAAATCAATCAATCAATCGACCAGTTCAGTAATACAGTGATAAGGGGAGATGTAAAAATATAATGTAACAAAAACAAAATATTATAACTTTTTTTTTTTTACATTATATAGCTTATTATACAAGTCTTTTGGTCCCTTGAGTGAGAGTGATTAAATTTGTGGGTGAGTGGCAACTTAAAGATCGAAAAGCCCAGACTTAGACTATGCTATGCACTAAATATGTGTTGAGCCAGTATGACATGTTTTTTTATTTATTTATATTTTTATGCTATTTTGAAAGATGAATACTTCAGAAAAATCTTGCATGTTGACCTTCAACAAAGTGGCTCAAAATCTAGAATCAACTGTGTCTGTTGCTGTGGCAACAAAATAACTATTTCACAGAAATGATAGCTTGGATCCAGTAAAACAGCATCTGCAAACAAGCCTGTGTGATAGAAGAATTAAACAGGACTATGTACAGTTAAAACTAAAGCAGCAGTTTTCAAACTGTGGGTCTCAAATCACCACAGACGGGACATAAGTGAAAGAATGATGGTACATTCGTGCCATGTCAGAAATATGAAATGTCTGTGTTCTCAGATTCAGTTCATGGTGTTCACATCTTGTGTTAACATATTTCTGACATGACGCATTACAGCAGAGTTTCCTGAACTCCCTCTCCTCACGGTCTGCAGTGCATGTTAAAAACAAATAGTCACCACCTGTGTAGTCTAATTAATGAACAAATGACTCTTAAGAGTCTGAATCAGTGTGATGAATCTCTTACTGAATGAACTCTGTTTGAGTGGCTACTGAATCAACATATGACTCACTTTCCATGTCATAGCTCATTGTATCCCTATATTCACAATATTAATCAGCAATACAATAATTAGTTCATTGCACCATCAATTTTTTTTTTTAATGCATATTTGGTTTGAAAATGTGCGTAGGAATATATCAGCATCAACTGTGTAGTCGGAAACTTGGAACAAATGACTCTTATGAGTTGGTTAATAACTGATTCAAACAAACAGACTGAATCAGTCTGATGAATGTTATTTTGTATGAACTTCATCAGAGGGGCTACTGAATCATCATAGTACTCATTAACTGAACTGCAAGTTCCATGACAAAGCTCATTATGTCACTATATGTATTCTTATTTGTGGCACAAATAAAGCAAATATATATTCTACTTAGGGAAATAGAATGAAACTGAAGAAGGGGAAATGTCTTCCTGGGATCTAAATCAAACTACAATCCAGCAGGAATGGTTGTTGAAAAGGCATATGAGCACAGCAGGGATGAAGCATTTGTCTGTGCAGCTCTCCTCCCTCTCTGTCATTTAATCATTTTCTATTCTGGTATGGTAACTCAAGCCAGCTTCTGGTTTCTCCCTGCTGCAGTCAGTCTGTGCTGAAGTGATGTAGCATAACCTCACAAACTCCCACAGATCAGGAATCGGAGTCCATTGTGTGTGCCAAACGTTAAACATCTAACATTTCCACTCAATAAGATGCAGACAGAACATATCAATAAATAAACATGTGTTCAAGGGTTAATTTTAATCACAGGAAACAGGAAATATTGTTTTTCGTATTTTGATTAGTTCACACAAAAATAACCCTTAGGCCATACAAGGTGGAAATGGTTTCTTCATCGCAACAGATTTGGAGAAATGTACCATTCCATCACTTGCTCACCAATGGATCCTCTGCAGTGAATGGGTGCCATCAGAGTGAGAATTCAAACAGCTGATAAAAACATCACAATAATCCACAAGTAATCCACACAAATCCAATTATGGATTCGTTTCTTACAAACATGCAGCTTTTCACTTCACCGGATGTTCATTGATTGACTGGAGTCATGTAGATTACTTGTGGATTATTGTAATGTTTTTAATCAGCTGTTTGGACTCTGATTCTGGCGGCACCCATTCACTGCAGAGGATCCATTGGTGAGCAAGTGATGGAAGGCTAAATTTCTGTTACGATGAAAAAAACAAGCACAACTGCATCTCAAAATGCAAAATGTACATTTTGGGGTGAACTATTCCATTATAGCTAATGCTAATTCTGTCATCATTTACACAAAAGGAAAAAGTGCATTTACAAAAAGTAACTAATTTTGTGTTCCACAGAAGAAAGCCTCTAGCCTCTGATATGCTTTGGGATTTCTTCTAATGTTGAGTTTAGGCTTACAAAGGAAAGAACGAATGCAAGGTCATATTGTAAATGTAACCTTTCTTTTAAGATACATTTGGAAAACATGTTGGGAAAAAAATGTTTGCCAGCACATACTCATGACACTTTAATCTCCCTTTTTTCTTTCCAGCCAAATACAGAGAAGAGTTCAAACTCATCATTGATAGAATTGCAGTGGGGAAATCTGAGAATGTGAGTACATGTGTTGTCAAATCATTATTGCAGAGTTTAAACGAATTAACTCATCTTTCAGTCTCAATACGATCACATTTTATTCCCTGTCCCTGAAGAATATTTGCAACAGGTTTCTATTCCCACAGTGACTCATTATTTACTCTGTGACTGGGATAGGCTTCACTTTCTCACGTTTATGCTATAACCACACCCTTATGATTTAAGATCATTGTCCCACATGTGTTCTTTCCCTTGGAATGAGATCACTTTCAGTCTATTCTGAACTGTAATCCATTGTTTTCCAGCCATACACTGCCATTAATAAATTTGGGGTCAGTAAGAATTGTAGTGTTTTTGAAGGGTATCTCTTGTACTCACAAAGAATGCATTTATTTGATCAAAAATGAAGTCAAATATTGTGAAACATTATTACAATTTTAAATAACTGTTTTCTGTTTGCATATATTTTAAAATGTA
Organism: Carassius carassius; assembly: GCF_963082965.1. NCBI lineage: Eukaryota > Metazoa > Chordata > Actinopteri > Cypriniformes > Cyprinidae > Carassius > Carassius carassius. The sequence continues at coordinate 22,693,913 of NC_081800.1, forward strand.
ATTTATTCCTATGATGCAAAGCAGAATTTTCAGCATCATAACTCCAGTCTTCATCGTCACATGATCTACAGAAATCATTCTAATATGCTAATTTGCTGCTCTAGAAACATTTTTTCTTATCAATGTTGAAAACGTTTTTCTGCTTTATATTCTTGTGGAAACTGAGATCAATTCTTTCTTTTCTTTTTTTGAGATAGAATTGGGAATCATTTGTAACCATATCTTTAATGTCACTTTTGATCAATTTAATGTATTGATATATAAAAATATAATTTTCTTTAAGAAAAACACTTATGTTTATATAATTCTGTTAAATGTAGTCATAAACCATTTATATTTTGTTTTAGATTTTTAAATAACACTATAAAAATAATGGTTCCTTTTTAATTTTAGGGGGAGAAATATCTTGTCCTCAAGAAGAAGTATAGACCGCAAATGCAAGAGCAAGAGCAAGAGCCTGGCTCTGGAAAGGAAGGACAATCAATCAAGCAGTTTCATCCAAACACACAAAATGATCTCCAGGTCTCCAATCCAGTGCAGAACCGTAACCCAACAGCTCAGAAACCAGCACTGGTGGCCTGGTGCTCAGGACCCATGATTACAGTCACAGAGGCAACAGAACTGACCCATACAGATAATGTGAGTGCTTGATTATGATAGTTCTGCTTTACTCTTAATCAGAATCAGCTTTATTCACCAAGTGTACACAAACAAACAAGGAATTTGTTGTGGTTTTTAAGAAGCTCTTGGTACATACATGCATACATACAGTATATACATACATATCTGACATGAGAACAGAAACATTTAAATAAGACTTAACAAGAAATACAAACTAGAGCTGCATTATTTTTTTTGTCGACTAATCTAACGATTATTTTTTCGATTAGTCGACTACTCTAACGATTATTTTTATTATAATAAATAATTAATCTAATGTTGTTTTTTTGATTAGCTAATGAATCCTTTGGATAACTTTACAAAAAAATATAAGTACAACTTCTAAAATAATATTTCAACCTTTATTCATTTTAAACCAATGTGGTTGAAGTTTTTACAGTATACAAAAATAAAGAGGCAAAGAAAATTATTTTACTATGGTAAATATAAGTTTACGAAAGCGCTTATAATTAAACCACAGTAGCCACAAATTTCCAGAGATCTGGAGCTGATTCTGGGTAGCTCGGTGGTCTGTGACTGTTGCCTCGCGGTGCGCTGTCTTTTAAGGGGCTGTTCACATATCACGTCTTTTGCGCGCAAGTTCGTAATTTCCAATGTAGGCGCGCGGTATGCACGCTCATAATGGAAGTGACGCGGTCGTGACGCACACGCGAAAACAGGCGCGTGTGCGTCGAGTTAAATACATCTCAACTCTTCAGAATGCCGCAAGCGCACCGCGGGTCATGTGACAAGAAATTACCAATCCGTTTCATGCTTTCCCGTAACAACGTTGAAAGCTCAGCTAAGATGAAGGAACTACTGATCATAGCTGTATATGGATTGCCATTTTTAAATAAATTTAGTAGCAGAGCTACTGCAAGTGATTTTTAGTGCTGCAAATCCATTTATCCTTTGCTGAAATTTCCGCGTCTTCATGGAGAGAGCACGTCATGGTTGCTTAGCAACGGCAGACATCCCAGGGGCGCAACTTCCCGAGCGCTTTGGAAAGAAGGAGAAAGCGGCGCGACTAGCGTTTTCCACGTGTTTTTAGGCGAGATATATATATAGCCCCTAACGCGTGTTCGAAACCTGCACCAACACAGACTTACTTTATTTTTTATTTTATCCTTGCTTCAGCCGCTACGGGTGATCATACCAATAACTTGTAATCTTTACAAGAATATCAGAATCATGCAATGAGCAAGTCTGTGTTTATTAGACACTTAATAATATCACATCAGTTTGTACTTTTAGAATCGCCGAATCTGCTGCGGTCGTTCAGCAGAGACCTGAACCAGGAAGTTGGTCACCAGATTACACGGTAACCAGTTAAACCGCAACACCGGAGAGGGCCAGGATATTTTCCTCTGAGGTGCTCGTGCATCGCATTTGTGCTGCCGTGGTACACCATATCGGTTTTTCAAAGGGAACAAATGGCCATTTTATTTGGCCTCTGTTTGAAGTATTCCCATACTTTTGATAACAGTGGTCTCTGTTTTTGTGATAGAATGCAACTTTCTCCATTCACAGTATGCCATTACGTGAGATGTAAACAGTGTGACGCGTTGCAGCACTAATACAAACAGGTTGTGTCTGGGGTGAGTCTGTGATGATGTTACCTGCCCGTTTCTTCACTCTGGAGTTGTACAAGTCCTGAAGATTGTGCAGGTGGACACAAATGTGATTCTTTCTGCTGTCCTAACAGTCCACTGCAGTCTTGTTACGTCTGATTTGCTGGCTGACCCAAACCAGACAGTTACAGAGGAGCACAGAACCGACTCACTAACAGCCCAATAAAACTGTGTCCTATGCACCTGTGGCAGGTTGAACTTTTTCAGTTGATGAAGGAAGTATAACCTCTGCTGAGCCTTTTTCATGATGGAGTCAATGTGAGTGTCCCACTTCAGGTCCTGAGAGATTGTGGTTCCCAGGAATCTGAATGACTCCACTGCAGCTACAGTGATGTCCATGATGGTGAGTGGGGGGAGAGCAGGGGGTTTCTCCTGAAGTCCACTATCGTCTCCACAGTTTTGAGCATGTTCTTGGATAAGGCCGATGACTGTAGTGTCATCTGCAAATTTCAGGAGTTTGAAAGAGGGGTCTTTAGAGGTGAATTAATTTGTGTAGAGGGAGAATAGCAGTGGGGAGAGAACGCAGCCCTGAAGACCTCCGGTGCTAATGGTGCAGGTGTTGGATGTGATCCACAGACCTTTTTGTTCGGTAAGCAAACAGCAAGGGTTCAGTGTCCTGTGGGCCAACACCATTATCTTACATGAATTTATCACCACAGACGTTAAAACGACAGGTCTGTAGTCATTAAATCCTGAGATTTTTTGGTTTCTGGGTACAGGTATGATGGTGGAGCGTTTGAGGAAGGAGTGATCTGTTGAAGATCAGTGTGAAGATGGATGATAGCTGGACAATACAGGTTTTGAGGCAGGCTAGAGAGACACCACCTGGGCCTTTGGCTTTCCTTGTCTTCTGTCTCCTTATCTCTGTCTTCACAGATCTTCAGTACAGGTTGTACAGTAGGGGGGAGGGAGGGGGAGGGTGTTGATGGCTGTGCTGTGAGATGGTCAGAGTGGGTGTGGAGTTTCAGTCCAGTCTTTTCAAACCTGCAGTAAAACTCGTTCAGGTCTTCATACATTTGTTGATTTGCCTCAGTGCTGAGGGATGAGGTCTTGTAGCTGGTGATAGCTTTCAGGCCTTTCCACACTGATGTAGGTTATTGCTTGAAAGCTGTTTTTTTTTATCTTTCCAGAGTAGTTTAACTTAAAGCATCCTCTTTGGCCTGGTGAAGTTGTTTCAATTTTGTACTGAACCAAGGTTTGTCGTTATTAAATGTTAAATAAGTAGTAGTAGTAGTAGTTTATTTCTTCAGTCATTCACACAAACAGAATTATTATAGTACAGCAATGACTGAAGGGGTTTAGGCTGAAGTGAAACACTTATTGATGCCTAACCCTATTTACACCAAGATTTAAATACCCAGCATAAGGCAACAATAATCAGAAAGTAGCAAAGTGGAAACGGATGTAAAAATATTAGCAGCTATATATAAACTGCTCATAGGAATAACATATTAATGAAGATATTTTTCAAATGTAAGCCATTACTAATAACATTACACAAGTCACCTTGTTAATCACCCTAATACTGCTGTGAATCATTGCATTATCCACCGGCCTTCTACTTATTTTAATGGTATTTAAACTAAACAATATCATTCTAATGCAATATAGCTACCAATCACATTTGATAAAAAAAAAATTTGAACACCTTTATTTATATAGATTGTTTTAATGTGTCATCCAGGCTATTCCATAGATTTACTCCTCTAACTGAGAAACACCTCCCTTTGGTAGTGGTCCTGGCCTTATTTTTTTGATAGACCCCGATTCCTCTCAAATTATATCGAGTCTCTCTGAGCTTGAACCTCTCCTGAATACAGACTGGAAACTTGAGATTGTGAACCTTATACTTCATTGCAGCTGTGCTAAGATCAACTAAATCATGGAATTTCATTGCATTTAATTTAATGAACAATGGGTTAGTTTGGTGCATAATAATTAACTCTGTTAACAATTCTAATAGCTTTCTTCTGCAATATGAAGATAGGTTTGATAATAGATTTATAATTATTCCCCCATATTTCTACACAGTAATTTAGGTACGGAATAAGTGAATTACATTATAAATATAGTGAATTTTGATTTATAAATGATTTAATTTTACACATTATACCAATAATTTTAGATATTTTTGTCTTTAGTTTATATGTAATTTCCAGTTGAGTTTATCATCAATACAGATACCAAAAATTTTTGTTACACACTCTCTCAATTTCTATATTGCCTCAGAACGAAAGGGTTCTGAGGCACGCGTCATTCATTACCATAACAACAACCGGATCCGGATCAAAATGGCGTCAGGTGCTTGCGGAGCACTGGCTGCAATTTTAGTTTTTATGTTGTCTCTTAATGTTGTAGGTTTTAGATTTGAACAGATCTACAAGCATAATGGAAATAACGCATATATACGGGAGCCCGTTTATAAAGTCTGTGGATTCTCTGTGAACGCAGATAACAAACTTTTTGGATATGGCAGTTCTGCTTTGATCACCACGCAGACCCATTTTGCTGTCAGGAACAGAGCTCGTGGAAGGCAGCAGGCTGACGCTTTTGGCACAATATTATCTATCTGTCTGCTGCTCGCCGGAGATATTCACCAGTGTCCGGGGCCAAACGGCTTGCAAATGAAACACCGGCCAAAGACGAGTTGCAACAGTGACTGTCCTAACTGCGGTAAGGCTGTGAGGATTAACGCTAAAGCGGTCGCTTGTGACTTTTGCGATGCTTTTGTTCACATAAAGTGTGGAAATATTGCACCTAAAATCTATGATCTGGCCGTAAGGAGTAATTCTGACATTCCGTTAGCATGTAACAGGTGTTGCATGAATGAAATGTGTCACGTGAACGTCATTGATTGCTTGGAGGAGTTGGATATGCAGTGTTCTGATGATATTTTGGTTGATGCAAGGAATGACTGTGAGGCTGTCTTTAATCGGAAAGGGCTTCACTTTATTCATGTTAATGCAAGGAGCTTGCTGTCTAAACTTGAGGAGATCAGTCAACTTGCAAGAACCTCTAAGGCTGCTGTGATTGCCGTGTCAGAAACCTGGCTTGATGGATCAATACAGGATGTTGAAGTCGAGCTTGCGGATTACTCCATTTACAGGCACGATCGGAACAGAAACGGAGGAGGAGTGTGCCTATTTATAAGGAATGATTTGTCATATAACCCGCGGGCTGATCTACAGGTGGAAGGTTTGGAGACTGCATGGATTGAGCTATTGCTTCCTAAAACTAAACCCATTATCATTTGTGTTTGTTATAGACCCCCTAAGCAAACAGATTTTTATGAACTTCTCGAAATGGTCTGCTATAAGAGTAATGTATGTATGGAGAACGAATGTATTCTTATGGGGGATTTTAACACAAATGTATTGCAGCCTAGTAAGAGCAGCCTGAAAGAATCTCTTCTAACTTTTTGCAAGGTGTCGGGCCTAAAACAGTTAATCGCTGAACCTACTAGAGTGTCTGCTAACAGTCAGTCCCTATTAGACTTAATATTAGTTTCAGAACATAAAAATATTTCACAATCAGGCATCCTTGATATTGCTTTGAGTGATCATAGTGTCACCTATTGTACTCGTAAAATATCTAAATCACTATTGAAGACTGGCAGCCATAGTTCAATTAGATATAGATGTACAAAACATTATACAGCTGAGGAATTTAAAGAAATGCTTTCTAGAAGGAATTGGTCAGATGTTTTCGGAAGCAATGATGTTGATGGGGCCTGGTCTTTGTTTAAACAGCACTTTTTAGAAACTCTTGATAATGTTGCACCAATGAAGGAAACCAGAATTAAACAGAGAAGTGCAATTTGGATGACTTCTGACATTCTGGATCTTATTAGACAACGGGATAAATGGTTCAGAAAGTTTAAGAGGTCAACTTTGTCTTGTGACTATGATAAATATATATATTTTCGTAATCAGGCTAGTTACAAGGTACAGAAAACAAAGTCTGAATTTTATGTTGATGCTATTACGTCAAATTTACATCAGCCTAAAAAGCTGTGGAAAGTTTTTACTGATATGGCTGTTAAAGGAAAATCAAAATCTAAGTCTGGCAATATTGGGTTAGTTATTGAGGATAAAATGATTTCTGACAAACAGCAGGTTGCTTGCGTTTTTAATACTTTTTTTACAACTGTTGCTGCCAGTCTGGTCGATAAGCTGCCGAAGGTGTCAGGTAGATATGGCCCATCATTTGTAAACTCCTTTTATAAAACCAAACATGTCACTTCTGATGTTTTTGAAATTGATCCTGTCTCAGAGGAAAGGGTGAGATTGTGTCTATCCACTTTGTCAATTAACAAAGCTACTGGACATGACCTTATTCCGTCCAGATTTTTGCGCGATAGTGCCAATGTAATTTCTAGGGTGCTCACCCATATAATAAATTTGTCTTTAAGTCAGGGTATTTTTCCATGTGATATGAAAAGGGCCCGGGTAGTCCCCCTTTTTAAGAAAAATAGTAGATTAGATGTTGGTAATTATAGGCCTGTATCAATTCTGACAGCAATATCAAAGGTGTTTGAGCGTCTTGTGTATGAGCAGGTGGAAGAGTACCTTGTTAAACATAATCTGCTATATGAACTGCAGTCTGGATTTAGAGCAGCATATTCGACTGAAACCTGTCTTATTCATTTATGTGATTATATTCGACAAAACTTTGATGAAGGAAAGTATGTGGGTATGATTCTTCTTGATTTACAAAAAGCCTTTGATACTGTAAATCATGCAATTTTATTATCAAAGCTGCAAAGTATAGGCTTCAGAAATTCTGCGGTGAAATGGTTCACCTCTTACCTCACTGGAAGAACTCAATTTTGTGATGTTGCGGGGGCCATATCAGATTCTCGAGATATTACTTGTGGGGTGCCTCAAGGTTCAATCCTTGGCCCCCTTTTATTTTTAGTTTATATTAATGATATGCCAGCTGCTGTGAAATGTAAGCTGCTTTTATATGCTGATGATTCTGCATTGTTGGTCTCTGGGGATGACATCAGCGAGATTGAGAAGACTCTGGGTAACGAATTAAATAGTGTCAGAAAGTGGCTTATAGACAACAGGCTTTCAATACATCTGGGAAAAACTGAGTCCATTTTATTTGGAACAAAAAAAAAGTTGTCTAAAATAAAATTGCTTAAGATCAAATGTAATGGCACTGAAATAGTGTCTCAGAAAAGTGTTACATACTTGGGGTTAACATTAGACCAGTCATTAACCTGTTCATCTATTGCTGACAAAATACTATCCAAGTGTGCAGGTAAATTGAAATTTTTGTATCGCAGAACAAGGCTTTTAGATTTTTCTATCAAGAAATTACTGGTTGTATCGTTGATTCAATGTCATTTCGATTATGCATGCTCAGCTTGGTACTGTGGATTATCAGTTAAACTTAAAAACAGACTGCAAGTGATGCAAAATAATGTTATCCGCTACCTGTTAAATGCACCCTCTAGGACTCATATTGGCAGAGATGCTTTTAAAAGAGTAGGTCTGTTGCCAGTACAGGTTAGAGTGGAGCAGTTAAAGCTGAATCATATGTATAATGTTATGAATGGTTCTGCTCCCAAATATTTACTGTCCAATATAAAAATGGTTCATACACAGCATTACCATAATACTAGGGCCAGTATCCGTTCTTGTAAAGTGCCCAGAGTCAACAATGCAGCTGGAAGTTCTTTTTTTTTTATACAGGTATCATGTTGTGGAATAATTTGCCAATTTCCCTCAAAATGGTAAATACCAGAGGGACTTTTAGATACCAGGTTAAGGCCCTTTTATGGAATAGAGTAGCTGATCTTTTTAACTAGCACTGGGTGATTTATGATTGCCTGTTTTTAGGATGTTGTTGAAATCCGGATGATTTGTGTAAATGTTTTTGTCTTTGACTTATAATAGGTCTTTGTTTGTGTGAATTGTTTTACCACCAAGGACCATGTTGGAAATAAGTGTTTACACTTTTACATGTTATCCTTTGGATTATGTATGTCTTTCAATCCATAAATAAATAAATAAAAAAAAAAATAAAAAATAAAATATATGATTTTAATTTTGATTGGTTCCTCAATTTTTCTATTATCAAAAATAATATATTTAGTTTTATTCAAGTTCATAGATAATTAGTTATAATCAAACCAAGTTTTTAATTTGGAAAACTCTTTTTCCACCATCTCCAAGACGAACTCTAAATTTTGTCCAGAGCAATAGAGACTAGTATCATCGGCAAACAAGATACAATTTAACTTGGTCAGGTCCTCCAGAATGTCATTTATGTACATTATGAACAGCTTTGGCCCCAGTATAGAGCCCTGTGGAACTCCATGCGTTATGTTTGTTCTTTCATAGTCAAAGTTGTTAATATGTACATATTGATCTCTGCCCCTAAAATAATCTCTCAACCAATCATGGGCAAAGCCTCTGATACCATATCGTTCTACTTTAGCCAACAGCTGATTGTGATCAATGGTATCAAATGCCTTGCTCAGGTCGATAAAAACACCGACAGTGTACTCTCCATTATCAATCGCTGTGGATATTTCCTCAACCAGTTCATTGACTGCCATTGAGGTTGCTCTGTTTGACCTGAAACCAAATTGATGATCTGAAATAAGGTTGAATTTATTGAGATAATCATCAAGTCTTATAACATATAACTTTTCAAAAATTTTTGAAAACTGTGGAAGTAGTGAAATTGGCCTGTAGTTTGTAAATTGGTGTTTATCTCCACTTATAAAAATGGTTACTACCTTGGCCATTTTCATTTTAGATGGAAAGATGCCCGTAAGAAAAGACTGATTAAAAATATATACGAGTGGAGCTACAATACTATATATAATTTATTTTACTACGATTGTGTCAAATTCAAAACAGTCTGTTGTAGGGCTGAAACGATTCCTCGAGTAACTCGAGTAACTCGAGTAACTCGATTACAAAAAATGATCGAGGCAAATTCCTCTGCCTCAAAGCCTCTTTGATTTGGCCGTCTTTCACAAAGTAATTTGGATAATCATTTTTGTTGGTTCGCTTCTTGATAATACTATTTATTACTTTCCAAGTACTCTGGATGTTATTTTTGTGCTGTTCCAAAATATTATGATAATAGAAGTGTCTATTAGATCTTATGATGTTAATTAACTTATTTTTGTACGATTTATATTTGTCAAAAGCAGATAACATAGTGTTTCAGTTGCCTTCTCTTTAGCTGGAGGACTTCAGCCGTTAAAAACGTTATTTTGAACTTTGCATATTGAAACTTCCAGCAAGGGAGAGTATAGTGGGCATGCAAATTTTCATTTTTGGAATGATTCATTGCTGTTTTTTTATTTATTTTTTTGCTTGGTTTTAAGATAATCTTCATTTATCTTTGAAGCCTTGAAGCATTTTTGGATCATAGAAGTTTTTGAGGTTTGCATCTCTGTATGCCAGCCTTGACAAGAACCTCACTCAGAAGATCTGTGTACAATGTCATGTGTTAAAGTTTGCACACCACTGTCTCAGCACAACATTAACATGACTTTTATTGGCAAGCATAACTGTTAGTGCAAATCTGTGATGGTCTTATGATTTCAATGTGAAATTGGTATATTTCTTTATAAAGGTAAATATCATAAACATATCCATTGAGTTCCTATTACAAGAATTTGTGAGCCGATGATAGGGTTATTATAGTTAGCTAAAAGTATTTTATTTTATTTTTTATTGAAGTAAAACTAAAATAAAATATAATTATAAATAAAATATAAATAAAATATAATTGAAAAACATAAAATTAGAAATGATGCCTTGGCAAAACTGAAATAGATTTAAGTTGAAGTACTAACTGGGAAAAAAACGTAAATTTATATAAATTTTATATATACATATAAAAGTAATAAATCTAATAAAAATGCAAAAAGTGCAATTCAATCAAAAAATGTAATGTGAAAAAAGTGATAAAATACTCTATAAAGGTAAACATCATTTAATCAAGTATGAGTCTTTATTATGAGAATGTTATGTTCAAAGAAAAACTCAAATGTCTTATTTCTTAAGAAATAAGTTCAAGCTGAAGCACTAAAACTAACTACTACCAAACGTTTTTATAAAAGAATTAAGCACATGACAAAACTACTAAAATTAAACTAAAAATAAAATGAAACCTGAAAATAAATTTATTTCAAAATCTTAATAGAAACTTTGATAGTAAATTCTACTAAAATAAGATTGGTTGCTGATTGCCAGTTTTCACCCACACATTGAGCTCATCTCAACATAGAGTTCAACACATAATAGTGTGGGTTTCCTGCCAGCGCTTATTTCAGCCAACTTTGTAGAAAACTGTTAAACAGAAATAGCCTACAATATGAAAGTAGCTGCATTTATTTTTAAGCAATGAAAACACAATCTTCCTGTAGTTAAGTTTTTCTGATCTCTGTATAAGAATGCATATTCATCCATGCATGTCTGTGAGAATGTGTTTGGCCCATTTTATCTGCTGTTGAAGTGCAGTGAAGAGATCCTTTTGTGATCTTAGCGAAGTGTAACTTCTGCTTTTCTTGTGATTAGCAGGCAGACAGCACCATCTCACCGCCAGACGAGGTGAAACCAGACGAACTTTCAGCCTCAGACAGAGAAGATGAACTCGACAAGGATTCAGGGTCAAAGGTTAGAGTCAAGTAGCTTGAGTAACCTCATCTGTTTGTTTTTTGTTTCTTTTGATCACACACTTTTTTAAATGTTGTGTTAAAACAAATTTTCATGATTCAGAACAACTTCTCTTAGTTGTCATGAAAGCACTAAACATTGAAGGGTCAATGACATTTCTGTATGTATCAGTTTACACACTTAAAAAAACATAACCAAAGCATTTCGTACAGACAATGACTTTAATATACCTTGATTTAACAGTATTAAAATATCTGAAATAAAATTTATTTTGATATTTTATCCTGTGCTTAAAGTTAACATGTCTAAGAGACTTTACAGTCCAGATAGAAAAAAAATAATAATAATAAAGAAAAACAAAATATATTATAACATAATATTATTATATAAATATAATTATATTAAATAATACAGTGTTATAATATTTAAAATAAGATTAATTAAAATGGAAATTTTATAAAAAAAATTATAAATTGTAAAAAACTAATTATAAAGTAATTTGGCATATTTTAAAAAATGATGTATTTACCAATCAATGCACTCATCCTGCTAATTATGTTTCAAGACCTATATATCTATAATAAAAAAAATAAAAATAAAACTCTTAAAAAATATTTATGTATTCAAAAACAACAGATGAAGCTGTTTTATTTTAAAAAAGTAAAAAATAATTTAAATAATTAAAAAGCTAAATTAATGTTAATTTTATGTAGCCAACATGCAAAAAGCTATTTTTTTGTCATGTGACAATACTACCATAAACAGGAAATGACATCACAGGGAGGCCCACTGTCGACCCTCATGACTGTGTCAAGCCTTTTTTAATACTGTACTTAATCTGTAAAACCCCAAGAAAACTTCATGATATTCATTTTTTAAACGAAATGTTATTTCTTGAAAATAGGTTTGCAAAATCTTTTGTAAAAATTATTTTAAAAAATTAAATATGTTGTGACTTTATATTTGATTATAACACCACTTCAGAACTTTAGGTGATAATTGTTATCTGTAGGTAACATGGGATACCAGCATCAACACATAGATTACATAAAAAAAAAAAATTTGTACATGCATTTGAAGCTTTTTTTTTTTCTTTTTAAGCTTTTTCCTTACGATTGTCTTATTATTTGTCATTGCTCTTATTTGTACATTCTAATAACTCACCCAAAAGCTAACAATAATTAAAGAGAGCTCCCAAACAAGCTTCTCAAATGATATCTATAATGTTAGGACTAACCAAAAGGTGGCGCCAGAATAAATAGCTGGATTTTTGAGAGGCTTTATTTCAGCCAGGGGTGACAGCATGGAAGACACTTTCATTTGCATTTGAATGAGACTTTCTATTCTTGTGCAAAACAGCAACATGCTCCACCTCATTATAGAGAAAATGATCATCTGTGCCCTCCGAACATTTGTATGCAGATCAATCTGAGATGAGGCTTGTTAAAGGCCAGTGGCATCATGTTGGAACATGGGATTTTATGCTTGATTTTAATCCTTTTTATTAATTTTTTTATGTAATATATATATATATACACACACACACACACAAGTAATATAAATGTATATTTTTGTATAAAACGTTAATTTTAAAGCTTTCTCTTTCAACTGCACTGCTCGTAAACTGTTTAAGTGGAAGAGATTTACACAAAATAGCTCTTCACACCGAAAGCTGTTTCCAAAAAGGCAAAAAAAGTGTCTATTCCTATATAAGAATTATTCATATGATGCATTGCAACTGAAATCATATGCATAACATGTGGTCTGTTTAATATTTTACAATGGAGCCAATCTCTTTCATTGACTTGTTTGGGTTTCACTACTATTTATTTGTTACGTCTGGTTGATTTTCACATGGAAAAAATAACTTTGCATGCAATTATTCAGTCAAATTTGTTTCAAAAGGAAATCTGTCTGACTTAGTTCCTATTTAAGCACAGGTAAACAAATATTGCATGCAGTCTTTAGGAAAAGAAACCTTGTTAGTTTAGCCTATAGGAAAGATTGCAAGTGTTTTCCCACTGTCCGCTCAGACACTCCACAGCTGTCCGGAGATCAATTAACCATCACGTGCGCTGCAAAAATGACTCAACCGCTCCATTTTCCCTCACATTAATCAGCCTGACTGACACTGTGGTACATAAAGAGAAATTGACCGTCGCTTTTGCTCTCATAATGGTTCTTCTGGTAAAATGGTGTACGATTTAATAACACAAAGGCATAGTTAGAGCAATTTGGTCCTTATTGGAGCTATTAGTTCACCTCTGTGGGGTTTTAAGCATTTTGTAACCTGTGACTTGAGGGCAAATTGGAAGAATTATCCTTTGCTTTAGCGTTCTCCCAGTTCAACAAGCTGATTTATTGTGCTTTTGAGGTAAACATCCCTGGAAGGTTTGTGTCTGGTATTCGGTGTGAGTACTGACAAACAGAGCAGCATTATGGGGGTTTCCTGTATTCGCTGTGTTGACTGTATCTTCGCTTGGGTCCGTTAATGTTTGTGTGTGCTCTGAGGACTTTGTGGTCTGTTTACATTGTTTATTTGCTACCAGAGTACGTTCGTTCTTCACAGCGCTGGGTTCCCCTCCACTCATACCACAACTGTAGAACAGGAAGAGGAAATGCATGACTGCAAACCACAACGCCCACTCTAGTGTGTCACTTTATTTACGTTACTCTCTAGTTTCACACTGACTCCTTCTAGCGCCAGGTGATTCTGACAGGTGGTTTTGTGACTGATTTTGTGAATCATATCGTATCCTGTTGCTTTCCCAGAGTGAATCCGAGCAGGATGAGGAGCATGGAAGCAGTTTGGGATCCACCACTGTGAGTGTAATGGCGCATAATTCATCAATGTAAAAATTTATTTCAGGGAAAATTTGCTAATGTAAAGGACTTTTTTTGATAGCTGGATCCTCTTGAGAAAGAGTGGATCTTCTCAGCAGCAAGTGGCAAACTGTCTCACCTCACTCAGCTCCTGAAACAAGACTCTTCCCTGGCCAATAAAAAGGTAGGAAGAGCTCCTATATCATCAGTATATACTGACGTTAAGTGTCCAAATGAATGTTAGTAGAATGCCTGCATCTCAACCCATAAATTCAGTTTTAATAATTAATTTTTTTTTTCTTTTACATGCTCGGAACAAACCAGGACTTCACCTCAGTAAGTTTGCAACCAATCATGCAACACTGCGCTTATAGTGCAAGTTATAAGTTTGGACATGTATGACTGAATTAATATTTGTGATAATTATTAAAAACCTCAGCATAAGATCGAAACGAATTTTGGTAACACGTCGATTTCTTTACAAAACTAAATTTTAATAATTGAAAATAAATTATTAATTATATTAAATTCTACTATATTCAAAAATAATTTAGTAATGTACTATATTCATAAATAATTATATTAAAGGGGTCATATGATGCGATTTCAAGTTTTTCTTTCTCTTTGGTGTGTTACGAGTTGATTGTGCATAGATAAGATCCCTGAAGTGGCAAAGACTAAAGTCTCAAATCCAAAGAGATATTCTTTATAAAAGTTAAGACTCTGCCACGCCCCCCAAAACAGCTCGTTCAAAAACCCTTCTACATATCTATGTCACTATGTGGAAATATTTGTGTAATGCCGGCCAAATGTTTACCCAAAGACGGAAGGCTGGTTTCAGTAACAGTTAGTGTTGAAGCAGTCATGTCAGTGCGATGCTGTGTGTATCGAGGCGAAAGCAAAAGCACTTTATTTGACCTTCTGAAAGTAGATGCATTTAGGGATATTTAAAATTACTTACAACAGAACAGCAACACATTTTTTGCACATTTACTTTGCTACAACAATCTGGCCCTTCTGAATTAGCTGCTGGACGTATGCTTTGTTATAAGTTTAAGTATTTGCTATTGACTGTTCAAATGTCGTGTGTGTGTGTGTGTGTGTGTGTGTGTGTGTGTGTGTGTGTGTGTGTGTGAGAGCGAGAGAGAGACAGTCGCACAGTGGAGTCAGCTGTCTTAACCGTCCGTGGCTTGTGTTCTGCAAACACATACGAGCTTCATCAATGTGTCTGTCAGGTGACTCTGTTCCCATTTCGGGCTTGAACTGATGGTTAAACTAAGGACATTATTAACTGTCTTTACATTTATTTAGAAAGATGAAGCTCGCGATTATGGAAAGGGGCATTACATTTCTGACGAGTACTTGCGGTGTTCGGCCAATCACAATGCACTAGGTCAGTTGGCCAATCAGAGCAGACTGCGCTTGTCGGAAGGAGGGGCTTGTACAAATCTACCGTTTGAGAGAGGCGGGGCACAATAATCTACAGTATTTGTTTTTTTAACTTTTAAAGCATTTTAACATATTCTGTTACACCAAATACTCCAAATAATGATCTTTAAAAAAGTATCATATGGCCCATTTAAAATATTATTTTAATTTATTAATTAAAATAAATTAATAATAATAACAATAACAATAATTTTATATATATATATATATATATATATATATATATATATATATATATATATATATATATATATACAGTTCCTATTAGTTCCTTGAATACTGTTTTAAAAGTATCCCGGGATGTAGCTTGTGACATTGATTAAGAGGTTTGGTTTAAAAGAATGTCATTAATTAATCACTAAACAAACTTCATACCTTCCATTTGTGAAAATTGATTGTTGTATTGACTTTACTAATCTTCTGAAAATGTCCAATTTATAAAAATGTCAAATTAAAGGTGCAGATGTTTTCATCATTCAAAACCTCTAAAAGTCCTGAATGAAAAAATTTCCACTTAACTTGGCTCTCATTTTGTTATTGTATAACTTCATTAATGGATTTCTTTCTCTCTCTCTTTCTCTCCTTTCTTTTCCTATTTGACTTCAAAAAGGGGGTGAGTCAAAATTTTCTTTTTCTTTTTTTACAGTTGATGGGGAAACTAGTTTTCTGAGTCAAGATCTCATTTTATGATGTTTGCTTGGCTGCATTCTCACTCAAAACAGCAAGAAAAACCCAGCAATTTAGTATTTTGTTGAAAAAGCTAGTTAACAGGTCATTGGTAGTGATAACCGAGTCCATTACAGCACATGTTAATGTTTGCCAGCGATGTTCATGATGTTAGAGTTCTGGACCGCCGACTCCCTGTGGCTCCTCACAAGGTTCCTGACTTTCCACAGTTTCCACTCTTGTACCCAGGTGTAACACAGACCAAAGAGCAAAGCTCAACCCCGATCATGCATTTCAAAGGCTTATTTTCAGAAGGATTATGAAAAATAGCTTTTTAGCTCCTTCACCCCCTTAAAAACAAGCTCAAATCCTTTTATTAGTCCCCTCTGTGCGCTTAAGAGCTTTGAGCTGGTGTTAGTGGTCCCTGCCTGGAGCTGGAGTTTTCACAGTTTCCCGTGTCAGACCACCTTCTAAGAACCTCTAAGCCCTTTGCCTTCCCCGCGCAGACAAGATACAATGACGGCCATTGAAGTGCGGGAAAGATTAGGGCTCACCTCAAAGACTTCAACCACTTAAAGATAATCTGAAAGTAATAGAGCAGGCTGGGATTAATTGGAGAACAATCGCTGCCATGTCCCCAGGAAGGTGGTAAGTCGGATCCCCATGTGGCTTTGATGCCCCCACTCCTGAACCAGGACGGCGTGCCAAGCAAGCCACCTCTCTTCGGTTTGGTACAGTTTGAGAGATGACAGTTTAAGAGGTCATTTAACATCTTTCCCAGGTGTTTTACTCTGTAAAAAATCATATGTTGAGGAAATTCAAAAACTTCAGGCAATGAGCATCAACTTTGGAAGAATTGTTGTATCAATTTAACAAAGTTGGTCTATGCTTTTATTAAATACAAGATACAAGTTATATAAACTCAGAATTAATGTTTTTAAATTGTAGCTCCTCATTCAATCAGGGTGTATTTTAAATTAATATAAGTAATAGTGGTGTAGAATTGTCTAACTTATTCATCAAAATGTTGGCAATCCAAAAATACAGATAAATATATATAATAATAATAATTACTTTTGCACGCCAAAGAAAGTATGTACTGAAATAGATGAAATCTCACTGAAGAGAATCACTCTAATGGTGACTTGAGACATACATTTTATTAAAAAATATAACCAAAAGACTACATCAAGCTAAAAATATCAGTTCTTTCTGAATAACAAATATTTGTCAGTAAGTTGGATGTATTTTTCTTTTTCAAGGATGCTCATTTTTTTGCTGTCCTGGATCTTTTCTGCCACCTCTGTTGTTTAAGTCTTAAGTTTAAGTAGTTAAGCTTCGCCTTTAGCCTCTCAGTCGCTAAAGTTACACATCACCCCGAGCCCGTAACCCGACACAACGCGCATTATCTCTGTTTTCCTTTCACACGTTGGAAGCTCATTTGGGGGAAAATTCCAAGTGAAGCTCTCTCAGTGAAGCCCATAAATAAACAGCCACGATCTCAGATGCAACGCAAACACTCTTTGCTTTGAGCCACTCGAGCAGGACCGCTCGCTTTCTGGCCGCAAATGAGATAAAGGCCCTAATCTACTTCAAGAGAAATCAAAGATTAACTGGTGTGACGTCATTTTGAACAAAATCGGTTCTTTTCATGAGAGCCCTGCACATGACATGTGGATATTAAGAATTTGTTCCCTCATTTTATTAATTTGTTCTATTGTTTTATTAAATTGATGCATTGTTGCTCTGATTCATTACCTTGATTTGAATTAATTTAAACTAGGGAACGAATTAGTTCAACATGATTTACTAACAGGATTTAAGTCTTAATTCATTCTTCCACACATTAAGATCTAAAAAGGTCTTAAATCAGAGCTGAAATCATTAAATTCAAAGTCTTCTCATGTTGCGTACTCTACAAAAATATGAATGTTTTGCTTAGTATTTTTGTTTTGTTTTCCAAAACAAATATTTAAACATCCTAAACATCTTGTTTTCTGAAACAATTTAGACAAAATTAAGTGAGTTTATACTTAAAACAAGGATAAACGTCAATATGGAAAGTTGATTTCATTAATTATTTTCTAAGCCTGTTGGCAGATATTTGTTCTTGTTTTAATCATAAACATTTTACTTCTCAAGTAAATCTGTTGATTTAAGAATCCTTATACATTTGTACAAGAAAACAAACAAAATTAGTGATGGAGAAAATCACTTTTTTGTGATCAAGTTTGATCAAAGGGTACAGTGAAACAGATCTATTCAAATCTTATGTATTTATTTTTTTTAGTTTGTTCATAAGGTCAATTAAGAAGTGTAATGTTTGTAAAATGAATTAAATGTAATGGAGATGTGTTGGAAGTAGATTTTTCAAACTTTGAAGCATTTCTAATTCAAGACATTTTGATTTTGAAAACATATTGATGTATTGTGTTCCATTTAATTTATCCCTTTAAATGTTCTCTTCCTGGATGTAAAGCGTTTTGAATTTACCATCATAAAACCTGCAAACTCAAACTAATTTGAATTTGAATTTTTTTTTACCCTTAAGTGAAGAATGAAACAAACTTTGCCATTCAAAGGTGTAAATCTGTGCTCATGTTTGTCTCTTTCTCTCTTTCTGCACCATGTCGTCCTTTCCCGATGTATTCTGGACTTCCCCCATCCTCTGCCCAGTTTGTGAGTACATCATTTATCCATCGCTCTTCTTTAAAAGAAGAATATGTCTCTGTTGTACTGCAATGGTACTCGTCCCAAAGGTGCTATTTGGTTAGTGAGAGCTGAGGGTTCCCCGCCAGGCCAAAACAGGAACCAGAGGAACAAGGGTAGGAGACGTCACATCCTGTTGGCGTCATCCATCACGCCGAGCCTCCATGAGACCTGTCGTGCTGTCAGTCAAGCATGTGTGCCAGCCAATCCATCTCAAGGGTGCGACAGCCCAAACAATAGAGCGGCTGATAGGGAAACCAGACTTCATCGATCACAATATGTCCCGTGGGCAGGACTGGAAACACCTACAGGAGACAGGACCCTCCCGTAGTACAGAACACATGCTTAAGAGTACACTGTAGTGGACATATGAAGCGTACTGTGTACTGTACAGGTGAAATAGTATGCAGTATGCATGTGTAGATTTCAGACTGTAGGACATTGTTGGCATGTGACTTTAGTCATTGAGTTGGGTCTAATTATTAAAAAGTGTAATTTGGCAATTTTATGACATTTTGTGTAAAAATGTTTTGTTAGAATTAGGGTGGAGTTACTAAAATCATAGCATTTGCTGTGTATATATATCTATATCTATATATATATATATATATATATATACACACATATATTTAAGAAATTGATGTTTCTATTATATTGAAGCAGGGACACGTTGAATTGATCAAAAGTGATCGTAAAAGCATTTAAAAATATTTATATTTCAAAGAATTTTCTATTCATTATAGAATCCTGAAAATAAATCAGTGTTCTTAAAAGAATTAAGAAACAAAACGTTTTCAACATTGATAATAATAATAAGAACTGTTTCTTGAGCAGCAAATCAGTATATTAGAATGATTTCTGAAGAATCATGTGACACTGAAGACTGGAGGAATGATGCTGAAAATACAGCTCTGATCACACAGGAATAAATTACATTTTAAAATATATATTCAAATAAATAGCTATTATATTTCTAATATTTCACAATAAAACAGTTTTTACTGTATTGTTGATCAAATAAATGCAGCCTTGGTGAGCAGAAGAGACTTCTTTCAAAAACATTCTAATTCAAGTTATTCATTTTGAGCCTGTTGCATTGTGGGATGCAATATTGGGAAATTCTATTCCAAACATAGCCATGTTGTGCCACTAAAAGCATTGTAGTATGCCATGTTGTTGTCACATGATCTCATTTTGTTTGTTTTAAGGAGTGGCATCCTATTCTTGCAATCATTCAGGATTTTTTTTGTGTGTGTGTTTTTAGTGTAGTTTTGTGTAGAAATGTCTTAACTCTAATCAGTCCGAATTAGTATTTGAAAAAATGTATGCAAAACATTATTTATTAATTGAAATTATATCAGCTGATATAGCTGATATATTTTTCACATTGCATTAAAATGAGTGAAATAAATTAAATAATGTAGATCAGAACTGTATTTTATTCTTTGATAAATATGAATTTCTCTACAAAACAAAAAAATTCAATTTCATTTATGCATTCATTCATTAAGTTTTTTTTTCATGAACTACTTTAATAACATGCACTAAAAAGTTTGCAGAGTACATTCACATAAAGTGGCTTGATCCAGTGCCATCTTGAAGAGTCCTCCTGATAGAGGAGGTGTGTCGCTCAGGCAGGGGTCAATAGCTTTCCCTTCTTCTCTGTTCTTCGTGTTTGAGCGCAGGGCATTTAGAAGCTCCAGCATCCGTGTGCATGTGTGCATATCTGAGCTAGTGTGTGGTGCGCGGCCCCTTTTCCTCTTGACAGGCTGATTCCTGGGTGGGTCCTTCATCAGAGGGTCATACCAACATCATCAATCTTGCACCTCGTGACAGGCCTGTGCTCCCCCAGCAGTGCGTGCACTGGTTTGTTGTTTTGTAATTAGACCGCTATTAGATGGCAGGAAACCGTCCCCTCCACACCCTCTGTGCACAGCTGGGGCCCACTGGCAGCCTATAGGACCCACGGGCCACTCCACAGCGTGGCGTTAGGGGGGTGGGGATCTCGCTAGTGGGAGAGAATGAGCATGCAGAGTGTAAATGATGTATTACAAGATGAATCAGGTGGCTTGGCGATTGTGTACTAGCTCAGACAAGCTGGTCAAACAAGCAATATGAGGATTCAGATCAACTGTGCTGCCCACAAGTCTGAGACCGCACTTAAAATCTTTGGATTTAGACAGGAAATTATTAGTTTAAGATTCAAGTTTTAGAATTGTGAAAAAATGTATAACAGTTTGATGAATTATTTTAAAAAATGCTTAAATACATTTTCAAAATTATTTCCAAAATGAAATTAAAACTATGAAATAACATGCAAATGTGAGAATTATGTAGTGACCAACAAAAATGTTCAACCAAACCTCTCAAACAATTTCGTTATATAAAAAATGAATAAAGTCTAATAAAAATATTTAAATAAAATAATAAATAAATACATATCAAAATAATAAATGTTATAATGAATAAATAATATTTGAAGGAGTACTTAAGATTCTGCACAATTGCTTGATTAAATATCATAAATTATAAAAACATTTGTGAGTGAGTGAATGAGTGAGTGAGTGAATGAATGTAGTAAGATAAATAAATATAATAAAATAAAGTAAATAAATATTATAATGGAAATACAAGTACAAATATTAAGTATTCTGCACAATTTCTAGGTTAAATGTATTAAAAACATTTAAGGATAAATAAATGAAAGAATGGATAAATTGATAAAGTAAAAATAAATATGAAAATAAAATTATATTGTAATTAAAAATGTTATCTGAAGAATTAATGTTAAGTGTTCTGCACAATTTCTAGGTCAAATGTATTAAAAGCAGTTAAACAAATTAATAAAAGAATGAATGTATAAATAAAGTTAAGACTATTCAAATAAATTTAAGAATAAATATGAAAATAAAATAATATTATAATGAAAAATACTATTTGAATAATAAATATGAATGTATAAATTAAATAAAAAATAAAGAACTTTTTTTGGCTCATACTTTGTACATGAGGATGCTATTTCAATGATGTTATTTTAATGTACAGTACAGAGCAAAAGTTTGGACACACCTTCTCATTCAAAGAGTTTTCTTTATTTTCATGACTATGAAAGTTGTAGATTCACACTGAAGGCATCAAAACTATGAATTAACACATGTGGAATTATATATGGAATTATATACATAACAAAAAAGTGTGAAACAACTGAAAATATGTCATATTCTAGGTTCTTCAAAGTAGCCACCTTTTGCTTTGATTACTGCTTTGCACACTCTTGGCATTCTCTTGATGAGCTTCAAGAGGTAGTCACCTGAAATGGTCTTCCAACAGTCTTGAAGGAGTTCCCCGAGAGATGCTTAGCACTTGTTGGCCCTTTTGCCTTCTGTATGCGGTCCAGCTCACCCCTAAACCATCTCGATTGGGTTCAGGTCCGGTGACTGTGGAGGCCAGGTCATCTGGCGCAGCACCCATCACTCTCCTTCTTGGTCAAATAGCCCTTGATGCCTTCAGTGTGAATCTACAATTTTCATAGTCATGAAAATAAAGAAAACTCTTTGAATGAGAAGGTGTGTCCAAACTTTTGGTCTTACTGTAAATGTGTCTATATATTGTGTATATTTACATTTATATATATTTTAGTATTGGAATGTTTCAATCTCTTCCAGACAGCACTGCACTGGGCTGCCAAACACGGTAAAGAAGACATGACCACAATGTTGGCAGAAGCAGGGGCTGATGTCAATACAAAAGCAGTACGCACTTTATAAATCAATTATTTCTTTTGTCAAATCCATATATGCCTAAACTCAAATGCATTTACTAATCATATTTTGGTGTCTCCTTTTCTCTCACAGCATGTAAGTACTCCCCTTACATTCACTCTGGATGTGACAGCATGCCTGGGTTAATGTTTCTCACCCGAAAGTGTCCGCTTCTGACATAACTCCTGTGAAAGGGTATGCGGGTGCCCAGCTGTGCAAATGAAGCCAGGCACTGTTTGAGAATGTCTGTTCATAAATCAAACTCTGTCATGTTAACAGCTTCCCTTAAACAATGTCTTCATGTATTCCAACAGCAGGCTCAGAGAAAAGCAATTTCACTCAATTACCAGGCAATTATGATTCTGTCATTAGATTTTGTTGCTGTAACCTCAGTTCATTTGTGTCCCGTCTTTCTCTCCCCCTCTTCTCTTCTTCCTGTCACTCTCTGATTCTGTTGTGTTATGTTTTTTATGATTGGGACACGGGCACTAGGGGGTGAGTGTCAAACTTTCCTTCCCCCAGTCAGTATTTATTTTTATTTTTTCATTTGTTTTAGTGGTGAAATTGAACAATAGAGATATTTGAAATAGAGAAGCTATTCTGTTTGGGTGAATCTCACAAATAACATTTTCACCCCAAAACCAAACGAAAATAAATCAAAATGTATTTAACAGTGGAGAAAGTTTCAAATTTTCAGTATTGTAGTTTGTGCATTACTTTCGTACGTGTGTGCTCTTGTTTTTGTGACATATCAGGACACAACTCTGTATAATGACATGGGTATGACACAGGTATTACAAGGAGAGGGTGACTTATGAGGACATAACCCATGTCCCCATTTTTCAAAATGCTCATAAATCATACAAAATGAGTTTTTTTTTTTTTGAGAAAGTAAGTTTCCTGTGAGGGTTAGGGTTAGGTGTAGGGTTGGTGTAGGGCCATAGAATATACAGTTTGTACAGTATAAAAACCATTACGCCTATGGGATGAACCCACTTTTCACAAAAACAAACGTGTGTGTGAGAATAATGTGATGCAAAAAATATGTACAATTTGTGAATGTATAATATTTGTATTTAAATTAAATATTTAATTAATTTATATTTAATTAAATAGTTTTGTTTAATTTAATGCAATGTATTTATATATTTGTGTGTATATATGTGGATATTACGGAAATTACAATTTTTAAATAGGTTTAATTGTCATGACAATAGTGTCACAAAAAAATCAAAAATATATTTTATCATGACTAATTTTATGTAAAATATTTGTTAATGTAAAATGTATTTTGTATTTAATTTAATACAACATATGCATGTATTTATATATGCGTGTGTCGTGTGTGTATACTGTATGTATGTGTTACAGTAACAATAATTATTAAATGGGCTTAATAGTCATGAAATAATGTTGCAGTGCAAAAAATGTAAAATATACTTTAACATACATAACAGTTTTACTACATGTAAAATAATTGTAAATGTAAAATATGTATTAAATTATATATTTTTGTAAAATTTAATTTGATAAAAATGTTATTTATAAATATTTTTTATTTGATTCTTTTGATTATGGGATGAATTATTACCTGCTTTTGACACTTTTTGTGATATTCTGTATTTTATTCTCACAGGGGTACACACCTTTACACATTGCAGCACTGCACAGGCATCGACATATATTTGACCAGCTGGTCAGGACATATGGTTAGCATTCATAGTTTTATTTTATTTTAAACTATTAAGTTGGTTAATTTAATATTGCTGAAATTTGAACATGTTCACAGGAGCAAATGAGAATTTGCGGGACTACAGCGGCCACATAGCATATCATTACCTCAACTTACGGGAAACACAATTAGAAGACCATGAGCTATGTGAGTAAAACTCAATTCTTGTTTTTTGTGCATAAATGCAATATAGCATGAGGGTGTTTAGTTCATTCAGACATGTGGCACATGTGGAAAGAGCAGCACTGAAGATAAGGGCTGCATGATTAATCGAATGTGATTGTCATGCACAGTTTGCTAGTAAAGCCGGTTCTGTAATCAGCAGTAAATCATCATCACATGCTTTCAGATGGAGCAGCATTTACTACAAAGAGCCATAGTTCACTGACAAGCTACGCAAAAAAAATCGTAGATGATTTTATTACATGATTATGAAATCGTTCGCGAAAATGACTTGAGCTTCTCAGTGAAGTACGGCTCAGTGTAGTAAATGTTGCTCCATCTGAAAGCATGTGAAAATACCACATTTTATAACATGTTTTTACTCCAAACTCACTTCATAACATCAGTCGAGTGTTTGAGATAAATCCTTCTGTGAGATGATGTGGCTTCTTACACAGAATGAAGGGGCGGTCACACTGCACTTTTCGTTCCATTGACTTCCATTCATACGCATGCGAATGCGCCAGACCGGAAACGCAGGCTCATGCGAAAAATTTCCATAGACAGTAAAAGAAATGGACACAGCAACCCCATTGGAACTCAATTGAGACAAGTGAAGCCCATTTTTAGCATTTTTTAGCACTTCCGTTTCTGACGCGCAGACTCAAACTAAGCTTGATGACGTCAGCAACCTGCCTGACAGATGTAAATCTTCTAAGTGGCTGTGCGTGCAAACTGCCATCGTTAATCTTGCAGAGATGGCGAGCTTGAGCGGGGAGTTCTTTGGCGTGAGTGAGCAGGAGTAAGTATTCTGATTAATGTTTTTGTATAGTATTTTAAAATGTAACGCCGGTACGCCATATTAAGTTAATTGCCTGCGAGCTTCTCCTCCTGTCTGTACGGTAATGCGACAGAGAGTCGAGTGGTTATGACGCAATCGTTAGCCTATTTTTTACAAAAACTGTTTCTACGGGGCCATAATGTAACATAGAAGGTAATGGAGCCCTTTATACATTGTTGTGTATCTTTAGAAATAAATAATGGACAAACAGAGTCTTTAAACGCCTCAGATGTAAAGTTATTCGCTGTCAAAGTGACGCCAAAATGAATGGGAGTCAATGGGATGCTAACGCAAGTGAAGTTCTGCTACAAGATGGCGGCACGCGGCCGACTTCAACTTCCGGTCGACTTCCTTGCCGCCTGAAAATTTCGCATTCCGCTGCGTTCGAAAGTTCAAGTTTGGTGAACTCTGACCTGCGAATTCGCATCACGTGAAGTCGTGTGTCCAGTAGATGATCGATACGTCACTGTGTGACCTCTCTGTACAGAAATTAAAAAATGAAGGAAGTGCTAATTTTAGCCGTAGCGCAGCATCCTATTTTATATAATACATATTTAAAAGTAAAAAAGAAATAAAAAAGAAGCTGCATGATTCACAGTGTCAACGGAAACAGGAACAGATGGTACATTTGAATGAGGACACGTATAATTTTTTTTATTGTTTAGTGTGTATATATTTATAGAGAGAGAGAGAGAGAGAGAGTACAATATAATAAGACGCTTTCGACGCCGTCGCAAAAGACACAGTACAAGCACAGATTTATCCATGTTGTGATAACTGTGGGGAAACCGTTATATCTTGCTCCCGCCCATATTCGCAGCGGCGTCTGAGATAATTTCGCATGTTTAAAGGCTAGTGTGACCGCCCCTTAAGGCAAACAACCACTTATGTATATTAGAGAACTGGATTGCTCATGACGTTTTTAAATCTGAAGTATCCCTGTACATTCTTACAATGCAAAAACCCTTAGGCATGTAAACGGTTATTTTTTTTATGTCAGGAATTTACCCTATTCCCCTAGGAATTTCCTCCTGCTTTGTATACCTTTATTTACCTTGTACAGTTATTCATTGTTTATATAATTTTGTTATAGTGTTTTTATTCGTAATTCGGCGCTAAGTCCAAATGTTTCAGCAATGATTTCATTAACATCATTCATTGTAAAACATGTAATGATTTAAACAGTGGTTAAATTAATTAATTTAGCATACAATATTTTACATGGAAACGGTAATGCTAGTAAACGTATTTTCGCGATCTTGGAGAGTCTGAAATAGATATTCTCAATCAGGACATAAAAATATACACATCATAATTTATTCAGAGAAATAACTTACTGTATACAGTATGGATTTAAAGACATTTAAAGGCTTTATTTCCAAGATAGTAAGTTAAGCTTTTCATTTCAGTATATAGCAATATTAACAGATGCTATTCACTGTAATATATTCAAATCCATTTCTGATACTAATAGGTTCATGTTTAATAATTCCTGAATAATTATGGTAATAAAGAAATAAGGTATATGTTTGTGTTGGATCAGTTACCTGTATCATCAGTGCACAGCAGACACACCCACCTAAACAGTTTAAATATATCTCTTATCCTGCCCAAAAAGACCTAAACATTACAGATAACACCTGAAGTAAAAATTAATTTATATAAAACATAAAAAACTAGTCCCGTTTGACTGATATGCTTAAAATTGGGTGATTTTAGGTCAGCGGTTTGCATGTGACTCAATGGTGCTCTCTGCTGGTAGGGATAAGTAAGATCGAACTCTTCCGGTGGCTTCAATTCCTGTTGGCAGTTTAGAATGCGTTGAGCGATCCAGTCATATATAGATCAGTGCACGCAACATATTTCATAGTATTCTTAGTGGTGATAACGGCACTGCATTATAAATATAATTTATTTTGATATAAAATCATAATAAGAAGAACTCCAATAAACCATATATTGTCATAGTCGTCTGTTTATTAGTCACGTTGAATCAATGAAAGCAGTTAAATTGTATTTTAATTCAGCTGCAGCGGCAGGCATTTCCTGGGTTTCTTCTTCTGGGCATATTTGTATTTTCAGCGTGAGAGCGCCCTCTGGTCTTCGGATGGAGATTTACTGCTGATCACAGAACCGTGCTTCACTGAAAGATACGCATGAAAATCGCAGCTTCTGTCGAATCATGATTTCGATTCCATTTAAGTTAATCGTGCAGCCCTACTGAAGATGCTTTCCATATTAGCCAAGCATGTTGTTTCTCTGAATCTACGGGGGGTGCTTCATGGATAAATTTGGGACGGCTTGCCTTCACCCTATTCGTCCTTCCAGCGTGTTATTTCATGCACAGTGTGGTCTTCTTCTAAACTATGATTTGATGTTTGTTCTCCAAGCTGAAGTCAGCGAGTGCCACAGTCTAACCCAGGCTGGCGAGCGCAGGAACAGGAAGATCACCTCATTATTTCACTCCATGAAGAAGTGGGGTTCAGCAGAGGAGCTGGCGCCCATACCGGAGGAGAGGACTGTTGCTCATCAGCTCATGCTGCCTGCGTTTAGGCCCAGAAAGTTCTCACGGTAGACAATGTTAAGTCCAAAGATCTTCAGTATCGCTTTAGTGCCACGTGGATAGTTTACAGATGAAAATGCACTTTGCTGCTTGTTTCGCACAAATAGTATGATGTAGTTGTATTCACATTTAAGTAGCTTTTTAGCTCAATAATTAGCATTTGTAATGTTATGCCACAGCATTGTGAGATTCTGTGTGTCTTTTTTCTCTGCTAAAGGTTTACAGTTTTTATTAAGCAATGAAAAGGCATTTTAAAATACCTGTACATCATATGATCCTAAGATTTTACAAGAACTCAGTTTCACTAAATATGTCAATGCTAAAGTTCTATCTTGAATAGAGACCAACTTTAGCTTTTATTTGCCTTATCTTCACCCTACATAAGATGCCTTACATATATATATATATATATATATATATATATATATATATATATATATATATATATATATATATATATATATATATATATATATATATTTATATATTTGTCCACACACGAACACATATGTAACAGCCAACAATATAAAAAATTTATGATAAAATTCCTTTGAAACAATCAGCCCTATTCTTCATTATTTCACTTTGAAATATTCAAATATAATTTTATGGAATTAAAATGCTCTGCAAAAGCCTTTACTTTTATTCTTTTCTGCCATTAATGTCTTTAGCAAATGTCTGTTGCATTCCAAAGGATGGTGTTGAGTAAATCTTCTAGTTTATGCCTTATACCGGAATTCTGAGGGTCTTTCCTGTTACCTGAGTGTTTATTTTCATAATGTAATTTATGTTAAATATATAATAAACTGTACTGTGTGTAAAGAGTGTTTTCCCCTCAAGATCCTTTTTTTTTACCTATATTTTACCTTTCCTCCAGGTGTTAATATAGCGCTCACTCTTTCATCACTCTTCTGGATCACCCTAACAAGATCACACTCTATCAGATCTTCCACCCCAGTCACTGTCCCCTGGCTGCCACCTTCCCAGTGAAGCTCCTTGGTTCTTTTCTATGGAAGTAAAATAATGACTTATGTCTTTGAAACAAAAAAGCTGAAAAAATCTGAAAAAATAATGCATTGAATTAACAGTACTTGCATTTTAATGCTTTGTATTTCCAGGGCTTGCATCTTTAGGTCCTGGAATTTAATATAGTTGTTCGTTTAAGCTGTGAATAATTCAATTAAAAATATTTCACACACTTTTTCATAATTAAAAAATCAGTAATTCATATTGATGTTCCAGAATTCACTTCCAAATTATTAAATCAGATTTAACAGATTTCTGAGGGAAAACCCGTGAAACCTTGAGCGTTCGTTCATATTTTACATCTGCTTAACTGTCTATATAGTTTGCATAATCATCAATAAAATGTATTCTGAGATCTGAGGTCTTATATCACAGTATTAATTGAGAAGCGTTACTCGTCATTGGGGAATCCTGGAGTGTGACGTGAGGGGATCCCCAGTATTACAGCACAGCAACGCACAAGCCATGACACAAAGTTACGGAAACTAAACAACCAAAAGCAATATATGTCTTCCTTAGATGTAATGTTAGTTCTGTACTTCAGCGTTGGGTAAAACACCATTATAATCTCCTTTGAATGCTGCTTACTTGGTAACAGCAAAGATGTAATAAATAAGATGTAATAAGATGAAATAAACATACGCACAATCAGCTTTTCCACATGCCCCGATAATCAAAACTTCTACTTGGCGCTTGCTTAATTTCTGCAGATCAGTTTTTGTAACTGTATTACTTAATCCACCTGTTGCTTTGGTCTTCATCAGAAGCCGCTTGCACCACCTGCTGGTGAGCGACTGACAGCAGATGGAGATCATGCCTCTGTGCTCTACTGCTATTCCTGCAGCTCCCGGATGTGAAAGGGCGAATTATCTGGATAAAATAAAATGGACCGAAATTTGCCTGTCGAATATTATACATCGTATTTTTTAACCGATTTAATATTTTGGAAGTGAATTCTGGAACGTTAATATGAATTATTGATTTTTTAATTATGAAAAAGTGTGTGAAATATTTTGAATTGAAATATTCACAGGTTAAATGAACAACTATATAAAATTTCAGGACCTAACAATGCAAGCCCTGGAAATTCAAGGCATTAAAATGCAAGTACTGTTAATGCAATGCATTATTTTTCAGTTAGTGCTATTCAGCATGCTTTTTTGTTTCAAAGACATAAAGTCATTATTTTACTTCCATACTTTTCTCCTCTCCTTCTTTGATGCCCATCAGCCACTTGTCAATGAGTTCCCCAGATGGAGCAAATATGGGCCCTAGCGCCCCTCCGTAATGTCCTGAGCCCTTAATTCCAGTTTAGTTGCAAAAGGCCAGTGCTTGCTTTCGGGTTTTGGGTATCACAGGAGAAGACAGGCAAGTGGTTTTGTGCCTCATTTCTGAAGGGCATGGGAGTGTTTGAAGGATAAGAGGGCCTTGCTGTAATAGATACTTATCTGACTTCCCTGCAGTCCTCAAACACGCTGCTTCTCTGAAGAGATTAGAACCCAGGGAGGGCACATTAGTTCTAATCCCATGCTTTGAGGGCTCTGCCCCACCCCACGCTCCACTTATTCTTGCCCCTTCTGTTGCAGGGGGATACCTTGTATCTGGTCCATGTGTAAGGAGAGCCTGTGGCTAAACAGGAGGGGGGTTTGAGGGTGTGTGCGTGTCTGCGTGTGTGGGGGGGAGGCCGCTGAAAAGCACGGAGAGACCTCTACTGCTGTGTAACTGATTCCTGGCTCTCTGAAGAGATTAGGCACTACATTGTTGGTTTGGTTGCTCATTTCCATCTGAGGGCCGCTCCCCCTGCGGTTATGGGCCGCCATTGTGCCTGGGAGGGGGAACTGAAACCAGCGACTCGAGGCCTCCAGCTTCCTTGTAGTCTTTGTTTTACAAATGAGCCAAAATGTAGATGTCTTGTCACAGATGTCTTACAAGCACACCAGGTATTGATTGTGAGGAGAAAACAGTCGCATGAGGAGTGCATTTAAGCACTTCATGCGGGTCTGACTTAAAGATCTATCTATCTATCTATCTATCTATCTATCTCTCTCTCTCTCTCTGTGTGTGTCTGTTTCTGTCTAATGCATCTTCAGTCCGTCTGTTTCTGTCTAATGCATCGTCTGTCTGTATAATGCACATCTATCTGCCTGTCTGTCTTTCTCTTTCTCTTTAATGCATAAATATCTGTCTGTCTGTCTGTTTCTATCTAATCCTTATCTGTCTGTCTTTCTGTCTGTCTGTTTGTTTAATGCATATTTATCTGTCTGTCTAATGCATATCTACCTATTTATCTGTCTGTTTTTGTCTAATGCATTGTCTGTCTGTCTGTTTAATGCATATCTATCTGTTTCTGTCTAATGCATTATCTATTTATCTGTCTGTCTGTCTGTCTGTCTGTCTGTGTGCTTGCATATCTATCTGTCTGTTTCTGCCTAATGCATATCTATCTATCTATCTATCTATCTATCTATCTATCTATCTATCTATCTATCATCTCTCCGTCTTTCTAAAGAAACTTCTCTCGTTGCACTCTTGTTCTCTAGGTTTTTTTTTTTCAGCATCCCAGTCTGTCATTCAAGCAGCAGAACACGTAGTAGAAATCTGGATACATATGCATCCTCAGGTGGATGGGCCCCAATCAGCACAAACTCCAACCACCATGCTGCCTGTCACAGACTAACAAACACCACCTGTCACTCGCCCCATGCGGGGGCTGTCAATCAAATCACACCGCGAAAGAGAAAGAGGAGTGGGCGGGACCAGTCTAGACCCCTACCAAAGGCATCCTCCCATTGGTGAGTACTTGCAATGTCACTTCTCTGTAAAGAGGAGTGATAGAGTAGGCCTGATAACACAAATGACAAAAGATAGATTGATAGTGGAGGGGGTGATTGATAGAGGGGAGGTGGGAAAGACTGATAACATTCATGTTCAGCTAACTTCCCTCTGTTTGGGCCTGTGGACTTGGCATAGCTCATTAGCTCTCAAAATGAGGGTTTTGAACACAAAAAACAAACAGCATTGTTTTGGGCCAACACTATTATTAGGTCACGCCATTTAAAATAAACCTGTCATGTGATGAAATGGCCCATATTAAAATAAACTTCTTTTTAAAGGGTGATTTTGAACGAATTAAGAGCCTAAATATATGTGCCTGTAGTGTTAACATTTAAATAACTCGTAACCTTATTTTATTCAAGTTAATATTAGAATGTCTGTTATAACCATGTATAAAAACAGGTTATAACACAAAAGCCAATGAAAGTCTTTTTTAAAGGTCAGATTAGGTGGGAAAAAAACCCTCAAAGTAGCAGATTGATAGAATTATTTTTATTTAAGAATTTATGTATTTATTTTCCTGACTAAATTTATTTATATTATGCTAGTTTATAGTAAAAAAAAAATTGATTTGTCACTAACAAATTTGATAGACAGTGTTTAATTTTATTTTACTAGGTCAGATTTTTAAACAATGTATCTCTTCTCACCTCAAAATGGCTTAAAAAAAGAACTACTTCCAGAAAGAAAAACTAACATGTGGAAGGTGTGAAACACACTCTGTGGATTCCCTTCATGCTTTTGTTAACAGATCTTATTGACACCTGACTTGGCCATTCTAATGACATGTTCAAGCCTTTTGTCTGCTCAGTGGTATGTGATGAGTGCTAAATGAAGTCACACCTCTGCCCATCGGCATTATCAACTCATTAGGACACACATACTGCGCTCAATGGTTGATCCTCCCATTTCCAAAGAATTCCATTTGGGTAAAATCCAGATATTTAATTTTCAGTGTCGGAGTAAACAGACCAGTCTTGTTTTGCCTTGACATGTTTAACAGTTATATTTCATCACCAGTAGAAACTATGACTTATTTTTATGGTTTATTAATTCAAGCTTAATTTATATCTAGATTAATTACAAATTTCTTCTTTTGCATTACATAAAAAACTGTATAGTATAACATTACATAATCCTATATGTGATTCTTTTTATTTACCATGTACTTGTATGGTTTATTTTTGTATGTATGGTTTAATTTTAGCAGACACTTTAAAGTATAAAACCAGGTTTTGTGCATATACATTACTGATTTATGATTCATTTGATTCAGTATATACAATTTTCCATGCATGTGTATGGCTATTTTTATTTATTATTTTTTATTTAAACTGCTATTCTTAGGGTATGTCTTAAAGCCAAATTTATTTTATTTATATATGACCTTTTTATTTACCATATATTTGTATTTTTAACAGTCATTTTTGAGTATATCATAGTAAAAAACAAGTTTTGTGCTTATGTATTTCTTTATTTATGTATTTATTTTTGGTGCATTTCTCTGTTAAATTTCTGTTCTGTATCTATTTCTGTTACATAGAAATTAAGTATATAATATAAATATAACATTTAATTTATTATTCTATTTATTTATTGTCTTTATGATTATGACCTATGAAAACATATTTTCAGTACACCTATATATTTTCTGTGATGTTGCTGAGGATTTCAGTTGACCTTGATGTGTAGAAGTAGCACTAAGCTGGTAAGTACTGGCACCTTTTTCTCTGATCCTGCAGTTGTTGATTTGTATCGATTAATCTGGTTGATCTGCTTGGTTAACCACAACACAAACAATTAGGATTTTGACACAAGTAGTTCCAGTAGAGTGAAACAAAATTGAATTCAGCTCTCAGGAGAAATCTCCACTCACACCAATCTTGATTTCTCTGCTTTCTCTATGGTGAAGGACTGGAAAAGCTCATCTCTTATCTGAAGTATGTCAGTCTATTATCTCACACTGTTCTCTTCTTGGCAAATGACTGACATCCCATGAGCAAACAGTCTTAACTGGACCTGTCAGGACATGAGTACACCTGTATTGTGTGTGAGAAGAGAGGAAAGAGTGGAGAAAGCCGAGTGTGTGAGAAACACAATAATCACAGCCCTGAGCTGCTTATCTCCAAAGATGCAGCATAAGCTTTGCTCTTTGCTCTCCGTTTTGACCATTGTCCTAGCTGGGTAAATTTGCTCTTGGCCCGAAGGGATCTTAACCTCACCCCGCTTCCAAACTTATCCGTCTAGCTCTCAGTCCTTCAAATGTCTCTCACCTTCACAACTTCTCCATAAAAAATCTTAATAAACATTTCCAAACAAAAGGGGATGAACCTTTGGAAAAGATCAAGGTTTACACACTTCTTTTCATCAGATACCCTACTGAAATAATACATAAAATGCCACTAAACTTAATTCTGTGAGACTCTATCACAGTTTTAGGAAACAATGCATGCCAGCATTGTTTACTAGATAACAGATTCAAGAGCGAGTTTCAACAAAAAAACTTGTATTTCCAATGTCAGAGAGCCTGAACCCCCTGCTATCGGGTTGTTTGCTGTGCTTTTCTTTCCAGGGCATTGGTATGTATGTTTAGGAATTCTAATCTTATCGGAGTATCTCTCTACATTAACATCTGTTATGCTGCAATTACCATATACATTAGTCGACACCTGTTTCGCTTAACCCTATTTAATTACGCAAATTGTGCTGGTTTGTTGTGTGCTAAAAACAAAGTCATCCCCATTTAAAAGAGGTTTGATGTTCGTTCACAATAAAGCCAAATAATTCATAGTCCAGGATCGTTTGCAACCGAAAGAAAACGATAATTTGCAACCGTGCTAAATTGATTTACATAAATGAAATAATAAAAATAAATCAATACGATTTTTGACTAGTTAATTTGATTAGAAAAACGGCGTGTATAACGAGATAATTTTTTTTTTGATATCTGTGTACAAATTCTACATTTTTCTAAATTCTAATTATTTAAAAATTTTAACGAAAATTCCGTAAGAAATTAAAATACATAATATATTAAATTTGCTAAATGTTAATACTGAAAGCTAATCTACTTTATACCAACGAACCAAACGTGCAACGCAAGTTAAATACCCCTACATCTGCATAGGCCTAGTTATTTTACACTTAATGTAATGTCAAATCAGAGCAACTTAACTTTCCACATTTTTTTTCAAGCTCCTCAGACACATATTGCACCGTGTTTCTAATCCAGTTCTGATAATGTCGTGTCTTGTCGGCTATCGGTTTGCTCAGACAAAAAGAATAAATGGTCCCATCAGCAAAATGGAAAAAAAAAGTTTATTCTGAGACGTTAATGTGCGACATTTGAAGGCGTTGCGATGGCTTTCAATCGATCCTCTCAGCTGAGCCTCATTCAATTCAAAGTGTTGCATTTCATGCAATCAAGATTAAATAAAACATATAAAACAAAACTAAAATAAATAAAATGTAAAATGTCATTTTAATAATATATTTTTTAAATGTAAATAAGAAAATGTATAGGCTATAATATATATATATATATATATATATATATATATATATATATATATATATATATATATATATAATATAATATAATATAATATAATATAATATAATATAATATAATATAATATATATACATATAAGAAATTAAGAACTTAAGAAGCTAAACGGATTTTACAATACATTTTTTTTTTCTTCAATGTTATTATAATTAAGCTATATATTTCAGATCGATGTACAAATCAAACACCAAATTCCATTTAGGAATCTTGAAAAAAATCAAATGGAGCCCTACTTTTTCTGCTCTTCAATAAGGATGAGTTTAAAGACTTTTAGAGGCTATTGAAAGGAACAACCGAAATTCTCGTTTGATGGGATTTAGCCCCTTTGGATACCAGCTGTCAATCAACCACCATCGCACCGCCCACTGGTGCGGCTCCGCCTATAAAGAGCGCCAGTGAACTCGAGACACTGTCATTCAAACACCAGAACTCAGGGAGTAAGGATGCCTGCTTTACCAACGGGGTTTGGAAACTTCTTCATGGACAGAAACATCAGCATGCCCGTTGGATATCAATTATTGGGCTGCCCGCCAGGAATGCAGCAGCCACCGCCTCATCTTGTGGGAATGGCTGGGGTTCCCTTAGCCTTCTCAGGAATACCGGGATACAGTTTCATCCCTTATCCTCAAGCGGGACACATGGCACACATTGTAAGTATTCTGAAACATTTTTAGATTGCATAAATATATATTACAGTTCAATGCAAATCCATCGTAAATAAAATGTTTAGATTTTATTTTGCATTACAAAAGGTGTAATTAATCTAGAAATAAAACATCACAAACTAAAAAAAAAAAAACTTTATTATTGTATTGTAACATGCACACTGTTCATTTTCTAAAACCGACTCTTTTGCTTACTTTCAGTCAAATTCCTATGACCTCAAGGCTGCATATCCCTATCACCAAGCTCTACTAGGACGTGGAGGACCCTATTACACCCCATATCGTCCCATGCCAGCTGATGACCCGAGTAGGGTCACCAAAGTGGCCACTAGAGAGAGCACCAGCGCTTTGAAGGTGTGGCTCAGCGAACACCTGAAAAACCCATATCCCACCAAAGGTGAGAAGATCATGCTCGCCATCGTCACCAAGATGAGCCTCACGCAGGTGTCCACGTGGTTCGCCAACGCCCGGCGCCGCCTGAAGAAGGAGAACCGGGTCAGCTGGGCCTCCAAAGGAAAGTCCGACGATGAGGATGAGGATGGTGAGAGCGAAGAGGAGGGGTCTTTGAGAAAAGGCACTGATGATGAAGATGAAATCGATCCTAAAACGGTTGAGGAGGAGGAGGATGTCGCGGGGTCCAAGTCGGTCGAGGACCGTTTTGCGGAAGGACTGGATCAGCAAAAGGAAAGTGACACGTCGTGTGAGAGCAAAAAAGAGGCGTGTAAACAAAACGTGGAAGTCCAGAAACCTAAAATCTGGTCTCTCGCCGAAACCGCGACTTCAGATATCGTCAAGAAACCCAGAGATCTGAAACATCTCCCCATTCCAGGCAAGTGGTGGGCTGGGTGGCCTTCACGGGACACCTCACCCGTGAACCTCTCCACACATGACCTTCTCAAACAAAGGCAATGAAACCGTTCATTCAACACATCATAGACTGAATTTTGCACTTTGAAATCCATTGGGAACGTTTTGTTGTGGAAGTTTGCATACAATATTTAATCCAATGCCTGGTTTAAAAACCAAAGGACTGTGTAAATATTGTACAGTTATTTTGTTTAAATTATAAATGCATTTACCTGCTGACTTATTTTTTATAAAATAAAACGTTGAAATATTGAAAGGTTTTGGTCATGGTCAATGGAATTCTGTTAAAATTATTTAAATGCGTGTTGCACTGAAATAATTTAAAAAGAGTTGCGCTGTTTTGCATTTAGTTTTAGTTCTTTGGTACTTTCAATATCCAGTTGTAATGCTGTAGTTTCTTAAAGTCCTAATGAACCATTAATGAATGGTAAGAAATGTCACAAAAACTTCAGTGAATTTAACTCGCGTTAGTGTTCATAGCCGCACAACAGCAATAGGAACTTTATTAAATGTCATAATCGAAAATAAAAAATAAGAAGATAGCTACTTCTGATTTTTACACAAGCAAAGCATCAACATGATGGAAACTGTATAGGCCTACTGCTTCAGATACGTCTCATCCCATTAAAACTGGCACAAAAAGTTATAAAATGCACAAAGTATAATAGTTAATAATATTCTACAATAATTGGATTCAACAAAACACGCATAGGTTAACTGTTTTTTAACTGACATTTGTTGCCTAACATTGTTCAAAAAAGTTGCCCTGGGTGTCATCATGTTAAACCCTTTTAAAGTACGTGTTCACAATAGAACTTTATATATGATAATTGACGGCGTTCAAGAGGAGTTCTCAGATTTTGGAGATTGCAGATCAAGACGCGTTCAAAGCGTTTCACTTCAAGGCTAGATTTAGGCTTCGTTATCAGTGAGGACACTACAATTAAGGGATTTGCATATCTGCCTCTGATCTGTTAAAACAATTCAAAGCAGCGCAGATTAAGGACATGACTTGTTCTGTTTTAAAGGGTGATAATTAAGATTATTCAGTTTAGTCATGACTTGACAGACGAAAAGTGCCAGAGGCTTCTACCTTTATCCATTTAGTGCTTAAATAGGTGCTATGGGATCAAACATGAACAATGTGTCTTGTTACAAAACAAATGGTATAGGCCTACTGACACTAAAAGTCAAGTGCAAAAAGTTAAAACTGAAAGTAAAGCCAGTTTGAAGTAAAATATTAGGCTATAATACGTTATAAACAAAAAAACAACAACAACAACAAAAGTCCAAATGGTTCAATAAATAAATAGGCTATAATTAATGTATATGGAAAAGAAGTAGTAGTAGTAATAAGTAATAATAAATGAATGAAGATGGTGCGCACAATTAAATATAGAATACAAATACCTAAGCAAATAAAATAAAAATAAAAAATAAATTCCAAAATAATATAAATAAATAAATGTAGCAATTTATTATGACACAACAAATATGGTACTGGCAATTAAAATATCCTGTGCATATTTCACCATCCATATAACTTTTAACTGCTACTGGTGAAGGAATGGCATAAAAAAAAGATTTGTTAAATAAACTGATCTTTCAGGTAATGGTACATCAAAAATCTTGTATCCTTTGGTTTCTTTTATAAATCTCTCTGTCACAAACGCACCAATGGGATTAGGCCTTGGGACAATATTCTGTTTTTGTGGCCTCCCCTCTGCAGAGGGAATGATAAAAGGAAACTCTTCCTTGCCAATCACTTTGGCCTCCATGTAAATTCAAAGGCCTGTGGCCTGTTAATCCAAGGATAATGAGAAAACCCCTGGGTACAAAAAAGGAGCTCCCCCTACCCGCCCCCCGAGCACATATTCACAGCTAACACACACTGGGCACAACAATCTCCTCCATGCCCCCCACTTTCCGTGGCCCAAATGATGTGTAATCCCAGTCTAAACATGACAGGCAAAAGGCTGTGATATTGAGATAAGGATTGAGGCGTTGAACAATGGCGTGAGATACAATGCCTAAATCAGCCATCAATGAGCTTCTCGATCTGAGCATATGGTCAAATGCTTTGGATACTACAGCCTAATTTATAGTTCAACAAGCTACTTTTGGATTTGTTTGTTTAGATATATACATAAATATGAGTTTTGTCAAAAATCTAAAAATCACTAAAACGACACTTTAAATTTTCTAAAAAAAAATGAAGGGAGTTAGTTTAAGAAAAATCATGTTTTGATTTTAATGTGAGGCAAAAGTGAAATTGGATGTTGAACTGTTTTTTTTTTTTTTGCCATAATACCTCAAATATGGAAATGGCAACCTCTTGTGGACATTTAGAGTATCCCACAATGCACGATCAAGTCATCAAAAACTTATCAATAGTAGAAAATGAATATATTACAGTGGCCAATGGGTTACTATTCAGGGAGAATCAAGAAATATTTAATATGTACAGAGAATCACAAATCATTTCACAGTACAAAACAACATTCACAATAAAAGTCACAAAAATGGTAATGTACAAAGGAAATATTTACACAAAATACAAAGCAACCGAGCTTCCACAACATTTAACAGTTGAAATGTCTTTGTAATCTTGATCTTAGACAAAACATTTAAACATAATATACACGATTTTGTGAACATAATCTCACACTTCTGCAGCACATTATTTTCAATCCCTACTGACATGTCTATGACTGTTCCAAACTTACATTTTTAAGTTATACAAGCATTTAGGAAAACATTAGCTGAATAACCTTCAAAGTGTGCCATCCTGAATATAAAGTACCAAGCATCGAGATGCATGTGTGTATCACATTGGTGTTGCTGTGAGACGTTTTCTTAACATACTGAGGAAATGTTCACTTCTTTTCTTCCTTGCTCTTCTATTCAGCACTAGTGTTGAATGCATGGAGGGAATGCAGCATTTCGTAGCAATCGTGGGATGCAAGTAACAATACAACGGCAAAGGTTTTCAGCAGCAATAAGTATTTTCTATTTATATGTTTTAAAAAAAACAAAGGTCATGATGAGTAGCTACTGTTTCAGTCATAATTGTGTAAGAGAAATGCTGCTTTTGGGACATTTAGAGTAAAGAAGTGCTTCATAATGTAATGCTCTATATGTTGATGATTGTAGATACTTTGTAGAAGACTTTGCTCTAGTAATAACTATATGAATTTGATTCAGCACTTGGATAGACAGGTTCTTTGCCCCTCTCTTGTTCTACAACATTTCCATTTTCAGTTACGTTACTTGGTGAGGGGCTCACGGGTTCATCGACCTCCACAGGCTGTTGATAGATTGGTTTCTCAACATCTAGATTTTCATGCGATCTTCCTTTATTGAAGCATTTGTGGAGCTAAAAACAAATCAATCATTATTATTAATCGAAACACATGAGAATGACTATTCCATGCGATTAATCTCAGAAAGACAGTGCATGTCTTTGCATTAAAGTATGTTGCATATGTATGAATAGTTAATAGACCTTTACCTCTTTCCAGCATTTATTTCCTAGAGGAAATTAAGAGAGCAATTATTGGTAAACTCTTTTGATTTATCAAAGCTATAAAGTGATATGAGCACTTGATCAAGAATAGTTCAATCAAAAATGAAAATTCTGTCATTATTCACTCATCCTGAACTTGTTCCAATCATGTATGAGTTTCTTTCTTCAATGGAACACAGAAGACTACATTTTGAAGAATGTTGGTGACCATACAGTTGTTGGTCCCCATTGACTTCAATAGTATGGAAAAAGATATTATGGGGACCAGAAAGTGTATGGTTACCCACATTCTTCAAAATATCCACTTTTGTGTTCAGCAAATGTAAGAAATCCATAGAGTATGGGGTGAGTAAATGATGACAGAATTTTCATTTTCGGCTGAAGTAAATCCTTTAGGAAGTGTATTGTAGATAAATGCAGTAAATAATTACTAGGATGCAGTACATACCTTTTGTGAAGTATAATGTTGCAGCAATTCCAATTAAGATGAGCAGAAGTACTACAACTCCAAAAGCAACTGCACCTCTGTGAGCACGTCTGTCATCCACTGAAATGTGACAACCAAAACACAACTCAGATGACAATCTTTTAATAGTACTGGGGATCAAAACATTACTACTGACAGCATTGTAAAACATTTTAGTGTAGGCTATATTGCAACCATGCAAACACGTCAGTCTTTTTTTCAAATAAGCATGTTTTTTTATTCTGGTTGGAGTGATCAGGAACTGGACTCACACAGCTCTCTAGTTTCACTACTGTACTTTCAACACCCACATGGACTCTTTTAGGAACTAACATATGAACAACAGTATCAGCTTTACTGACAATTACACAGTCATATTGAGTCACTAAACACAAGATCACATTTTACAGAGTACTCACCACAGATTCGGTCTGAGGTTGAACTGCCAGGAGCGTTTTTATCAAATCCATGTTCACATCTAGACAGAGAAGAAAAAACAACAAACTCATTTAACCAGACAGTAAATAAATGAACTATTTATTAACTACCTATTTTGCATGCTGGTCAAACTCCCAGACAAAGAAAACAATTCTGACATAAACCATAAATCTAATCACCAGATTAACATATATAATAATAAAAAACATACACTACTGTTCAAAAAGTTGGTGAAATCTTTTAATGTTTTTGAAAGAAGTCTTTTTTGCTCACTAAGGCTACATCTGTTGATCAAAAATACAATAATGACAGTTATACTGGAATTTAAAATAATTGAAAACTATTTTCATTTAAATATATTTTCAAATGTCCTTTATTCCTGTGACGCAGGAATTGTCTGCATCATAACTCCAGTCTTCAGTGTCTCATGATCCTTCAGAAATATGCTTAATTGTATTATCAATTATTATTGGTGTTTAATTATTAATAAGAGCTCATAGCTATGAATGTTGAAATCAGTTTTTGCCGCTTTATATTTGGAAATTGTGATACATTTGTTTTTCAGGATTCTTTAATAAATAGAAAGTTCAAAAACAGCATTTATTTAAAATTGGAATCTTTTGTAAGATTATGTCTTTTCTGTCACATCTGATCAATTTAATGCATCCTTACTGAAAAAAATAAAAATTCCCTTAAAAAAAATCATACTCTAAACTTTTTTAATTGTATTGCATGTTTTGTTTGGTACAGTTCTATCAAATTATTTCAGTAATTTATTTTAAAATAACTCAATTAACCTGACTTCATTGGGTTACACAAACATAAGTCATTTTAAAGGCTTCGATCAAGTAGAAATACAAATTTAATGAAACACTTGCATGCTACTGTGTAGATTAATCTCAAAATGACACTAGAAACAAAACTTCTTTTAGTACAGTATATAACAACAGACAGCAAAAAAAAAGAGAAAAAAGTTTTCATACATTGTCCATTCCTTGCAAGTGTCAGCTGACTCATGGGTGGAGAATGATCCATTTTTACATGCCTCACACACAGTATCACTAAACGGTGAACCTGTGAAAAAAGAAGCTATATTTAACCACATTGATTATAAAATCTCTGAATTACACCCAAAAACATGGTCTAAGTGATGTGACATATTATTGTTCAGGAGGCAGAGTCAACATAAACCAGTGACTCTGTATATGAATATTAGCTTAAAACTGAGTCTTTCTCCAGACCGCACAAACCTTTTATGAGGACTCTCTGTCCTGCCTTGCAAACTGTGCGTTTCCTACAAGTGTCGCAGTCATCGTCTTGCGTACAGTAGTATCCAGCTTCACACTGACATTTGCTTAAACTGGTCTTACTGGGATTAATTTGTGGCTGAAAATGTAAATCTGAATTAAACAGAAAAACAAAAGAAAAACCTGTAAGCTTCAGAAAAACCTTATATTAATCTACAGTTACACTGCAATCCAAACCTTATTAAATTATCATTAATACTCTTGACTAATATTAGTGATTTATTGTTAATATTAATACGAAGAGATGTTATTACTATGCTATAGTATCACCAGAGATTGCTTAAAACGTGTACTGTCCAAAATCATAGACACTTTTATCTAAACAAATTTATATTTTAGAGATTAAATGTGACCTCCATTAGACTTTATCTCTCTCTAATATTTGAGCAGTATTACTTTAACCAGTGGACACTCACTGGGGTCACAGCTGGGCTGGCGTTCACATTTGGTGTTGCTGGTGTAGCCGCTCTGATACTCTCCGTCCAGGCAGTCCTGACAGCGCGGGTCCTCACAGTTGTCATCCTTCAGCATCCTCTTACCTGTGACACATCCTCTGATTAGACTCGTAATATTAAAAGAAGACTAAGATTAAACAAAACGTAAGAGTATTGATGGGTTTATTTCAAGCCAACATGTGAAACAATATCACTTAGTTACAGTAAGTTAAAACAAGCCGGTACTGTGTAACAGGGTAGACAACTCTTGCGTAATGGAAACAGACTGCATGCTGATACTTCCTCTACATTATGCCAGTTTAATATCACGCCACATTGAATTACAGTTCGTCCACATACCTGGTCCACACTTCTTGCAGCATTTATCTTGCTTCCAGTAATGTGTGTCCTCATCACAACATGACACAAGGTACAACAATGTGACCTGTCAAAGGTAAATGCAAGGAACATTCATTCATTCATTCTTGTGCTGAAAATCCTTTACCTAATGGGTGTCCCCCATATTGCTTGTAAATCTTGGATTCAGTTTTTAGTAAACTTGATTTCTGTCAGTTAGGACAGAACTGATTGGTCCTAGGCCTTACTGATCTGATACTGATCGGTTAATGCACCTCTGTTCTTGAGTGAAAGCGAGCATTATTTGTGGAACATTTAGGCAATGTTTATTTAAAAACTGAGGATCTCAGATCAGTGAGACCCAACAAGATGACAAAACAATTGAATCCAATATTTGGTTATAGTAACAAGACAGACTGTCAACCATATTTTAATTTAATTGAATTTTTTTGTAGGGTGTTCATTTTTGGCTCGGATCAATTGTACCAAAAAAGTACAAATGTTATCCATTTTGGAAATTTGTTATACTCCGTTTGAGTGAAGTCAGTAGGTTTGAGACCAATGCTACAAGATTAACTATCATTTATATATTTATTTATTATATTAAAAAAAATCCTCTATGGGTCGAAATGACCAGAACACAACATGGGCGTTGTCAAATTGATCACAGGATATGTGACGCCAACATATCAATAAATACTATATATCAATGTTAAGCATGTTTTTGAGCTATTTAACGCATATGAGGTTCTTTAGACCCCAAAACAGATCATGGTGGAGTTGGAACCGAAACGACCTTCGTGGCAACACGGAAAGTCCCCGAGAACCCCATTCACCACCAGTTTT
This sequence comes from Carassius carassius, assembly GCF_963082965.1. Lineage (NCBI taxonomy): Eukaryota > Metazoa > Chordata > Actinopteri > Cypriniformes > Cyprinidae > Carassius > Carassius carassius. The sequence goes on from NC_081800.1 coordinate 22,737,897, forward strand.
TCAATACAGAAGAATGCAACCTTACACTAACACGTTAAATAACTGCTTAACAACAGATAATGCAAATATTTCGTATGTCAGTTAGATACAGACGTTTTAAATGCTTCTCCAATATCAATGCGCATTCAAATCGAAAGTGAAAGTAAGACTCATTCTGTCGATACAGCGACTTTCTAAACGTTCTAAATGCTGCACATGAAAAATATAAATGGATTCATTGTTACAATTCAAATAATAACCACCATGAATGTATATTGCGTAGTTCCCATGCACGCACAAAGCTTTAAGCACATCACTTACCAGCAAACAGAGAAAGATAACTGTTCTCATGATGAAAATATCTACAGAAACGGATCCTTGCTACCAGTTGTTAACGCCTCACAGTCACATAAGACACTGCCCTGTCAGCTGCAGACCTTAAACTAACGCTTGGCACTCGCGAGGGGGGATTTCTTCCTAAACAGACACGCCCACATCTGACATGTGACCATTTCCCTTTTCCCTGTGCTGTTCCCAGAAGTGCGAGTAGACAAAGACGCACTGAGGCTGTTGATAGGCTAATGCATGATAAAACTGGTCAAGTTATGACACTTCTTATATTATTGTCAAAAATTATTTGCCTTTTAGAGATCCGGAAAGCTGTAAAAGAAGCATTAAGATATTTTAACTAAATAGCCTATAATATAAACAATTATTTTATTAATTAAAAAAAGGCCCAGGTTATATCATGAAGCTGGTTTATCTGTCAGGCTAACTTCACGACATTGTCGCTTAACCAGGCAGAACTTCCCAGCTTGACTTTCACTTCCTCCAGACCAAAAATACTATATTATTGAGTCCCGTCAGCAGTGTCAAAACGTATCGTTTACGTGGAAGTGACCTTTTTTAAATTATTTACTTAGTTACCCGATTTAATGTCACATGGCATCTTCATAAGTAAAACAGTAGATCATAGTTAATTTACTACACTCTGTGACTAAAACAGATAAATGCTGAGCACTGCGGCCAGCCATAGCATTTAGTACTTTATTAAAAATGACTAAAACAACAGAAACTGGAGGAGTTATTTTTGGAGGATGTAAACATTTAGTGTTCTGTCAGAGCAGTGACCTTAGAGGACTTTAGCAAACTTCAATATGTAGCCTAATTTTGCTTTTGACTAGCTTAATGTGCTTTAATAAAAATAAATACATTATATATATATATATATATATATATATATATATATATATATATATATATATATATATATATATATATATAATTAAAAATATACTCAAATGTAAAAATATAAAGCAACAATTATATATGTTGCCTTGGCAAATAACTGAAAAAAGTTTACATTTGGAAATATAATTATTAAATTGCTAAAAAAATAAAATAAATAAATAATGTAAATCAGTAGGGACCAGCAACCAAATGTGAACAATCCATTTAAACTAAAATATAAAGAAAAACACATTAAAATACTAAAATGTTAATAAATATTAAAAGTATAATAATGATAAAATAACACTTTTGTAGTATTATGAATATGTATTATAAAGCAATAGCCTATATGAAAGACAATACAGCAAGTAATATAAAAAAAAACTCATGATACAAGAAATGTTGATACAATGACAGCAGGATTTGAAACAACTGACACATTTTGCTACTGTGAGAAAAGAAGAGTCAAACAGTATGTAGCGTGAGAGTTTTACAGGCCCAGGTAAATCCTTCCCCTGCTGCAGGGCTCTCTAAAAACAAAGAAAAAACCCAGGTCTGGATTCAGCAGACACCAGGAGGAAATCCCCATCTTACAAGGAAGTTGTTTTGGAATATACATACATGAGTTGTTTAAGGGACATACCATGGAAGACGAGAAATACTCTGAGATCAGTGATCTAATCAGTCAGATCCCAGCACAATGATGTCTGGACCCAGGAAGTTCACACAAACAAGTTTTTCATAACATAAGGCTGATTGTCTCACTTCCTCACCAGGTATACAATCTGAGAATGATCTGATGCATGGCATATTATAATTAAAGTTCTAGTGAAAAACCCTCAAGTCCCATGAGGAACAGTTCAGGGAATGTGGACGTCACATTTTCTACGTCAGTTTTCAAAAAAAGTTTTTTATCTTTCAAGACACTGCACAGTCAGGGGGCTTGTTGTATAAAACTTGTATACAAATTACAGTATGTGTGTGTTCAGATTGCAACGTTTGACAAGTATGCAAAAGATACAGATATACAGTATGACAGTTTGACAGATCTACTGTACATGTGCGTAGAGTGACCTTCAATATTTAAACTACACTAATTACTAGACAGCAAATGAAATAGGATGTAAACACTTCCTTTTCTCAGTCAGTCACCTTGATGCATAGGCTATTTTAAGTATGTGTGAATTGACAGCTATGAATATGTTTGGGAGTTTTTACAGTTTGCTTGCTACATAAGAACACAACCTTTAAACTTTGTTTAACTCTTAATGTGAAAGTTTATTCCAAAGATAATTTATTTGTGAAATTAAAATACTAATTCGTCCCCAAAATTATGTGTCAGTTTCATAGTTTGCCAAAATACAAAAGTTAATAGTTCAATAGATCTAGTTTGTACTTTATTTAAAGTCCAGTTGGTCTTTACAGCGTCATAGTGATTTGTTTGCGTCGGCTGTGCGCCATCTAGCGGTCGAACCACTGTAGTACATCTTTTAGACATACTTGTGTCATTGCAGATTTGGATAGGCTATCTAAGTTTTATTCTACTCGTTGTATTTGAGAGTACAAGTTACAACCATCTATATATAGAGTCAACAGCACTGAAAGACATACTAGATATGTCATATGTGTTTAATAATTTTAAAAACAAGAGAAATATTAGAAGTCATATTCATGCAGGCCGGATTTAAGGAAATTGCCTTGTAATAAATACGCATACCACGTAAGGTTTCTGTCACACAACACAGCTCTTTTCCTCTTTTCAGATGTCTGCAAAGCTCAAGTCTAAATCAGTTTACTATTTGGCAGCATTTGATGGGTGATGTGACATGTTTTGGTCTCCTGAAGTCCAATGAAGAAACGTGGATCACATAAAGACAGTGGGCTACATAATATAATTAGAGGTAATCCGATTATTTATTTATTTAATTATGTTTTTTAATTGTGAGTAAGATGTTTTACTTTTGGTCGAGTCCAGTATTGCAGATGAGAAATATAATATATTATATATATTTCAACACTCAGTGTCTAAAACATTGCAGAAGTAATGTAATATTCTTTAGATCATGTATGCACATATTTATTCCTGCACCAATAAACATTAAATATGGCAATCGTTGACCAGCAAAGACTATTAGCACACATCTGAGCACCAGAATAATTCTATTACTGTTTTGCAACAATTTTCTTGCTTGAATATTGAAATTATGAACCAGAAATGACTATTTCTGCACACTGCAGCACCAAAAGTAACAGCTGATTGTTGACTGATGAAAAGATTACCTGCAGAAAGTGAGGGGGATGTTACTGTCATGAAACCTGACAAGAAATGTCCAGGTTCAAAATCTAAAGGAAAATAAGAAATACTTTTTTGCTTTTTTGAGAATTATGATTATTCTTAGGACCATTTATTTATTTAGGATATGATTAATTTAGGATTAAGTATCTTTATACAATATATTATACCCCCCCCCCCCCCCCCCCAAAAAAAAAAACCCAAATCATTGTATTTTTTTCCTCTACATTTTTGGCCGAAACATAACTTGTATATGTTTAAATGAGATTTGCTCAGTTTTCCATGTTGTAAAAATCTAATTTAAAAGGCTTTTTTACAGGGTCATTGTTTCCCAGACAGAGCATTTAATGAAGATGATTTCAACGCTGTATCATTTGCACAGATTTAAGTGAAAGGTAAAGAGGAGTATAGTTCCTTCAGCTTCTGCAGAGTCAAGGTGAGGTGAACTTTGACCTCTCGCTGAGTGTTACATGTGACCTCGCTGATCTTCAGTGGACTCATATTGAGATCAAAGATGAGGCTGTAGCTCTGTATCAGGCGTTTGGCTTGCTCTCTATCCACATAACCTGAAATCATTTCATTGTACTAAAGTTTGTTATTGACTTTAGTCTATCATTTTCTATGAGTCACGGTGTTTTAAATCACTTTATAATGTGCTTCAGGCCGCCTGTATTTGTATGATGGGTTTTATACCTGTGTTTTTGGTGTCACACATTTGTAAGGGCATCTCCATCTTCTGGAACCTCTGAAGCCATGTCTCTATTTGTTCTGCATTTCTGTCGCTCACTGATTCCAGGTCAGTACTGGCCACTGAAGCATCCCAGATCTCTGCCTGAGGATCCTGTTCAAAAACATCCCTCAAAATGTGTTTCTCTATTTCAGAAAGCTGCAGACAGTTTGAAATGATAATATTCTAGTTAGTTTTGTCAGGATTATTGAAAGACCTCAACATTTGTCTTGTCTTGCACAGCTTTCTCTATCAACTTCAAGTCTTGGTAGTGCACCTGCAAAGCAGCAAAGTAAAAATTGTAAAACTTTAACGAAAATAATTCATATATACAAAAACATATATGCCTAAAAGCACTTTAACTATAATTTGAAATAGTATAAATTGATCTTAAAATTTATATTTACATTTGTGTAAATGTGTGTAAATGTATCATATTTAATAAAAGTAACATTAAATGTATTAAATATTATTAATTAAATATTATTAATAATAAATGTCTCAGAAATTAAACTAAACCATACAACATTTTTTTTCACTCGTCTATTTTATAAATTTTTAAATTTAATGATAAAAATTTTTATTAAAAAATAAAAAATCCCGTACAAGTCATATTTCATATATGTCATAATATAATAACATAATATACAAGTCATAATATATATGTATTCCTTTGTTTTGGTATGAAATATGACTTGTACTTGCAGCAAGAAAATAAACATATTTTTATTACCTATATGTTTAATTGTCATAATTTATTTATTTTTTTACAAAATTGAAACCAGGTAAATCTAATAAAAACACATAATTCATGTTTCATCTCAAAATCTAAAGAAAAACAAAATGATATTTTGCAACAAGAAAATCAAACAGATTTTTTTACTTCACATGAAAATAATTTCACAATTATAGATAAATAAACAAATAAATAAATAGACTTTTTTTTTTTACAAAATGGAAATGAATACATTTAATCTCAAAATCTAATCTATTCTAATCTATTTTCATTACCAATATGCTTAATTGTCTTTAAAAATAATGTCACATAATAGATAAATAAATAAATAAACAGGTTAATAATGAAAACAGCTATTAATATTTAGTGTAATATGTACCTTGTCTTTTAAAATGAGAACCATTAATTAATTTAACAAGTTTATTTCTTATTTAATCAGCAAGTTGATTTCTGATTTAATCAGTGGGTTTCATTTTAGCTGAGGCTGAGCGCATATGCCACCAAAATTGTATAATGGCATTAAATAATATTTCTATACAAATAATATTATTTGCTGTAATTCCCAAAGGTTCTGCTTGTGCCAGTACTTGCTCCGGCTCGGTGGTGTTTCTGAAGGATCTGAACATGCAGGCCAGTGTGGTGAGCTTCAGAGGGAGCTTCAGTCTGAGGAAAAGAGCCGTGAGTTCTGACTGATGGAGGATTCCTGATCGGGACGGATCGAGTGATGTCACTTCCTCCTTGATTATCTGGAATGTTTGTGGTTCCAAATCCTGCAGTCTTACGAGACAGATGAGAGGAGGCAGAACTTTGGACTGGATTTAATTGGCTCCTCCGTCTGGACATGTGGAGAAAGATTTGTTTTGGAGAGATTTTCATTTGAATTTAGTATACACTACCATTCACTACCATGGGGGGTGGAGTGTACGATTAAAAAAAAAAAAATTAAATCGATCAAATATATGACAGTAAAGACATTTATAATATTACGTTTATTATGTAAAGGATTTCTATTTTAAATATGTAATGTTCTTTTGAATTTACTATCCTAAATAATGTGTCACAGTTTCCACAAAATGTGAATGATTTCTTTAAGGATAACGTGAAACTGAAATGATGCTGAAAATTCAGCTTTGCGTCACTTACATTTCAAAAGAGATTCAACTAGAAAAAAAGAAGTTGTAATAATTGTAATAATATTTCACTATGTTGCACACAAATAAATGCAGCCTAGGTGAGCAAAGGAGACTTTGGAAAACTTTCCAACCTCATAATTTTAAACAGTGGTATAGTTATATGTACTTACAGTACAAGTTAGTGAAAGACAGCATGCACATTATATCTTACATGTTTCCCTGTAATATGAGGATTTTGCATGATTTGTTTTGAGTAACCCATGTTGGTTGTGGACTTCAGATCTATGTAGGACCATGAACGATCTCCACATGGCGCTGTCACACAACGTCTGTCTGGAACCTGAATCATTACCAAACTATAAGCATCCAGTCATCTTCTGCACGAGCTTCAGATATAGCACATCTATTCCTTCTAGTAAATCATGGGAAGTGGATTTCAGCTTGATTGGTTAGTACCAGGCTTCAGCACCATGGACAGTGCGATCATTTGACCTCAAAAGTCATCTGAAAACTGGCCAGTGACAATCACACAATAGTAAACAATGCAGAATTACTTTGAGTTTGTGAGACATTAGGTTTAACATTCAGTGTAGTTTATGCTGTAGATGATTTTTTAGTACCTGTCTGAGGGCATCTATCTGTATGTTCAACTGGTCTCAGATGCTCCAGGTCATGAGAAGGTGATTTTCTGCTTAAATCTCCATCCATGACTCTGATAGGTGAACTGTGTCTGTCCTCCGAGCAGTTTGTTACCTCAAGATGATCTGTAGGACTATATATAATAATAAATGTATTTGCATATTTGTATTATTGTTCATATTAAATATATAATATTAAATATAATGACAGGTGTAAATGGCATTTTATTTTTTGTCCTGCACCATTTGTGCCGTGGACAAATGTTTCAAGTTTATTGATTGGTTAGTATTATAGTATTATTATGCTATTATTATTAATTAATTAATCTGCCAACAATACACTCTAATTTAACAATACTAAATACTAAAAATACAGATATATTTAAAAATATCAAATATATAATTTTTTTTAAATAAATTATATTTGTATCATTTTAGATTTATTTTTTTGCAATAAAACATAACATTATATTTTTCTTAAATGAAGCTAAAATTTTTTTTTTTTTACCTTTTTGTCCCATCAGTAAAATACTTAATTTGTTCCCCCCCAACAATCTTCACCACCAGCTGTGGCAAAATGGTCTTTCCTGTGGTTTTCCCATCCATCCATGATGTGGAAAGCTCCTACAGATAAATGAGACCCAAATGAGTGATTATTCATACACACATGCTTATATTATGCAAAATGATTTGAAAAAGAAGTGCCACTGTATTAGATAACAAGATATCAAACCTCAGAACTGACCTCACTTTCCTGAGGCATTTTGTCAGTGACTTTAGATATTAAGATATTGAATCTATCAGATACTTTAATGTTGTAACTCTCGTTGGTATGTTAATGCTGAAATTAAGCAAAAGAAAACATTTACTTACCCACTTACACTGAATCTCTGCTTTTTTGTGTGTCTTTCAGGTCTATGAGCTGATGTGTGTCTGAGATACAAGCATGGGTCAGGTTAGGAGCAGCAATATCCACAAATAAGAGCACAGCCTGTTCTCTCTAGGGTTCTCTGGACTCCAGGGGTATAATCTCAACTGTGCCATGGTTACCCAAGCAGCCCAACCTTTTTGCCACAGCCACTTCAGGTACATACACAGATAATAGTGATTTATTTTCAGTCTGCTTCTGCCTGACTATGACAATGATAAGGTAAGTAAATGGGTTTTAAAAGTCTAAAATGGTCTTCTACCTTAATGAATAGCTATAGTAAATGACATTTTATATTATTATTATTATTATTATTATTATTGTTTTTTATTATTTTATTTATTGTTATTTTTATTATATTCTATTATATTGTTGTTGTTGTTTTGTTCTGCAAAAAATACAAATAAAATGAGAATGATAATAATAAATTAATATTATTGTTTGTTGAAATTTATTTTAGATTTTGAATAAGCTTATTTTAAATTATATTTTATTTTATTTTCTGGTATTATTATATTTTATTTTATTTTCTGGTATTAATATTTTTTTATTTTTTTTGTCTGACTATACAATTACAAGGTAATTGAATGTAAAATCAAAACAAACCAAAACCAACAACAACAATAATAATAATATATTAATAAATATTTTTTTTATTTTCTGTTATTTGTTTTGCCTGACTACACAATAATCAGGTAAGTAAATGTTTTTAAAGCCTAAAGATAGTTTTAAAGATATTTTACATTTTATTTTTTACTCTGCACCATTTGTGGTGTGGACAATAATAATAAATAAAACAATACAAATATTTGTTATATCTAAATTTGAATATGATACATGTTTACAAGTCCCTTCATTAAGTAGTCTGACAATAGGCTAACTCTAACTCAATAAATAAATATGTAACATACTTGTAAAATGTCAATTAATTTAGGCCTTTATGATTCATTTGTGTAATTGTCAAGGCCGGTGATATGAACCCCCACCTCTAGGGGGCAACATAACACAGGAAGTAGACATTTCATTCCCAATCTTGTGAGCACTGACATACTTTCAGGTCAAGATGAGATTAGTAATTAACAGCACATTCCTCATACTTGAAGATTTATTAATTGTTTTATAGTTCCATGGCAGATTAAGTCTTCCAGCCAGTGTTCCCCTGATCCTTTCAGATCCATTCAGTCACGGTTTGATTATTTTATCTATCAGGATAATTACTAGTCTGTAGTTTATTTGATGGAAGTAAAGTTGCTAAGAGAATCAGCACAATTCTTGATTAGCTACAGGGACATACAGACAGGTAGAATTGGGATAATTACCCATGGAAGTCCTCAAACCGGTTGATCCGCTGTCTAGGATTGACAACTGAGCGCAGAATATGTTTCTGATTGGACTTTCAGTGGTCAAATAAAAGGCCAGCACGTGGTGGATGAAGAACTCAAGTCTAATAAGCATCGCAGTTCCCTGTTCTGTTTGACTTGTGCAAATTAAGGTGTGAAAGTGGCTCTTAATGGATGCGGTAATAACCGGTTTTAGGGAGCATCAGTAGTCATGGCACATCCCAGTGTTTCTGCTATTCTAAACGGCTTAACGCGGTTGAAGTGTGAAAGTCAGACAGCTAATTCTGATCTTAATGATCAAAATGTGATCCAGCCAATGGAGGCTCGGATTCCCTCCACGAAGCAGATTGCACAGCCCCGAAACCTCAAAGCAGCATAAAATCACTGCGCTAACACACCGAGTTCACTCCAACTTCAGAGGCAGGCACAGACAGCGAAAAAAAAGCCAACAGAAAGATGAAAGAGTTGGTTAGAGATCTGGGGTGGCAACTGAAAGACTGTAGGTTCAAACCTCACAAGGGGTGATTTAAGAACTCTGCTGAGGCTCTATGGTTAAGATCCTAAATGAATGTGTAAAGATTCTGATTAAAATTCTGTCAAAATTTTTAATCAGTCCTGATGGGATCAGATAATAAATTCTCTTAGATTTAAATAAGGTGGAACTGGATTAATACAGGATTTTTCTAGTGAATAGTCTTTATCAGAGCCTTGCTTGTTGTATTTGAACAATGTACTTTTGTTATATTGGAAGGCTCTTAGAAAATTCACTTTTCTTCTGGATTGCTTCCAAATTATGAAAAAAAATAAAATAAAATCTGACTAAAAATAGTAGAAGTGGTGTCAGGATTGCTATTGCTCATCGTGCACAACACCCTACCATTGATGTGGTCAGATTTGCACAGGTCAGAAAAATGTCATTTTAAGTCGGTAAAAAAATTAAAATAAATTGACTTTGGACTCTATATATATATATATATATATATATTTATTTATTTATTTATTGCTCATGAATTCCACTGATCCAGCATTATTTTTTTCTAGGACATCAATATAATTAATCTATTAAAAAAAAAAATAAGATAAAAAAAATCATATTTCTTTATTTATTGTTCTGCAACAATATAAAAAAATAGCCTGCAACATACTGGAAACTAAATTATAAATAAATATTAATAAAATAAGTTTATGATTTTGTTTAAAATCGATACTATATTAAAAAACAATGGGTTTGCTCAAGTTTTATACTACTGCAGCAAAAAAAATAAAAAATAATAATAATTCTTTTAGGGGAAATTTTATTCTAGGAGAAATCTACTGTTCATTTGTCTGAAGCAGGAATTATAAAAGCTTTACTATAAATAAATATTAATAAAATAAATATAATATTTTATATATCTTAAAAAAACATACATTTTATTTATTAATTTTATTCATAATTTATTTGTCCTACAACAGTGTTTCTAAAACTATCTTGTCTGGTGACAAAAGACTAAAAGGCAGTAGTCTTGGCCTTGAATTGACATGATTTGAGCATTAAAACTTGGACATTGCATCAGAGACCTCTGAACATGCCAGGGAGGTTTTGAGTTTGTAGTTTTTGTATCAGAAGTATTTCCATTCATGCTTGTAGGTCTTACAAATGCAATGTCATCTTGGTTTTGTTTGTGTGGAATGATGAATCTTTGGAGATTCTGTTTAATGTTTTTCTATCAGGCTGAAATCATAATGATGTGTTTAATGTTGTCCTGATAAGGTTGATTGAGCATTAGTGAGATGGGATTTCTCTGTGGTTTGACACATTCCTGTGCTGTATTCTCATTTCAAGATTTCAAGTCTTCTCATTTCAAAAGCAGACACAGGCTGCTCTGTCTTACATAAAACTTTAGTGTTTATTTAGCTGTGAGGACAGCCAGTGTTCATTATTCAAAGCATTTATGATTACAGCCTCATTTGTGACATGAATTTTTGTGAGAGATCTTGTCATGAGTAAGTTCTACATTTCTGATGGACAAACAAACTCATAACCTTTAACCAAATACAGAGTTATGGCATAAAACTCTAGATGGCGCCATCCAATAGGTCTAACTCAATCTGACCTAATGACATCATCACATGGCACAGCTGATTGGTTCTCCCCTGTATCGGTAGCCAATGAGCTCACTGCTCAACATTAAAATATATGACTAGTGCTTGCTGTAGCAGTTGCGGCTTGCCACAGAAACCCTCCACCTTCCCCAGCTCCACCTGTATAGAGGTGATTCATGTACGCTATATGGGGGTTATTTCATGTATGTTATATTTGCAGCAGCAATATTCCTTACATGCTCACAGCAGCATGTTGTGGATGTACTGGCAGTAGCAAGTCTCTGTACTTGCTCTGCCGCAGCAGTAGTGTAGCAGATCTATTCCGCCAAGACCAAATACAATAACATTGTCATGTACATTACCATGGCAGAACTAAAATCAAGTTTATATCTTGCACTTTATAACACGCAATTCCGACTTTATATCCTGTAAATTTGACTTTATAACTAGCAATTGTGAGTTTATATTTCACAATTCTGGGGGGGGGGGGGGAATCTGAATTAGGAGTTTATATCACACAATGCATAGATGTTAAAAAGAAAAAGTGTTAATCAAATTTTACAACATTAAAAAAAGTTACAGTAAAAATCTAGTACCATTTTGATGCACAGTATGTCGTGCACCGATGCTTGTTATGTTATTGTGTATTTTAGCATAACTGTAATTCTTCATTGATCAGTTAGCATCCGAACTCAGATCTGTTTTGTACTCGCTCATTACACGTGGATAATGAATGATTCTGGACAGATGTGTTTCCCAGTGTCTCTATCAGTGTAATGTATTCAGCGCAGCAGACTTTTTCCCACCATAATCTCCTTGTGTTTGTCACTCTTGTTGAAGAGTTTTGTTGCCGCGATCTGCGAGACTCTAGTCTCTAATTGATCAGCTTTACAATTAAACACAGAACAAGGCATGTCTCTCTGTTTCTCTCTCTCTCTCTCTCTCTCTCTCTCTCTCTCTCTCTCTCTCTCTCACACTGTCTGTCTGTCTGTCTGTCTTTGTATGTCTGGCAGCAGCCGCTCTGAGACAGGTTATCCTCTGACAGATAATGGATGTAGCCGGTATCTAAGCATGCTCCCCAAAGCCATCTCAGTTCCTCCAACAAGATAAAGCAGAAAAATTATGTGGTCAAAAAAAAATATATAACTGTCAGGAGGAGAGCCAGAGAAAAAGGTGAGGATGTAAAGAGAGAGGAAACAGGTGAAGGAACAAATGTGCTCAGAGATTAATTGATCATTTGGTGTGCGATTCTCTCATCATTAACCTTTAGAGCAGCGCAAATGACGTGTCACTCCATTTAAACAATGGGGTTGTCCTGTGCGGCCGGTTGTGTATCTGCTGTCATGAGGAGCATTGATCAAGAGCTCCACATCAGACTAGATGTGCTCCATTCATTCATCACATGAGCCTCCTCCTGCTCGTGTCCATCCTTATTAATGTCCTCTATAATTGTCAGCACCTCCCTCGTAAGTACGACCAGGGGAGAGTGTCGCACATCCTTCATACTTCCTCAAGGTCTTCAGGAGTTTTACGGAAACTGCCAATCTGAAACTGAAAGTTTTCCAAGGGGTCTTTAAAGGGACAGTTCACCCATAAATTAAACTGGTCATTATTTCATGCCCGTTCAGACCTAAGATGATAACCATAAAGCTTTAATAGTCATTCTAATTCTATCAGAATAGGGAAGTCTACACGATACACGATAGCGACTCACTCTCATTTTTTTTTCTGCTGATGAACAATAAAGGCATTGGTATCAGCTGAAGATCTCAAATACCATTCTTTACCTCATTTTTGTATCATTCTCCATTTTCAACACACTGAACGAGAATCTGAACATGGATGAGAACTTAGAGCTTCAAAGGAGAATGATTATCAGTAACTGGGTTTCTATTCACATATTTGAACGTGAATGCTGGATAACGCTTTAAAACACGGTGCATGGAAACACTAAAATTTGCATTAAAATGTATTGCTTGAGGAGTTTTGTTCATTTAGAGGACATGCACCACACTATACACAACAACTATAATGATAACAACATTTTAAAATATAAATGTTGGTGTGGATGTTAAAATGGTTATCGTTATAGTTATCTTTATCATTCTTTATGTGAACGGGCCTTTACTCCCATCCTGTTGTTTAAATATTTTGTTATTTTTAAGAATTATGAAGCCATTCTTCCCCAAACAACAACGTGGCTCCAAGAATAACAAAAACTATGGAAGCATATGGGTAGCAATATTCAATTTGGAATGTAATATGCAAAATGACAATGTAATATGTAAAATGGCAATGCATTTCTGTATTTACATTTACATTTTCCAATACATTTGTGCAACGTTTGGTGCAAAATGAAAATTAAATTACATAATTTTCATTTGTCATTTCACACACTAGTTTTAATATGTAAAATGAATACTAATTTTAATGCTTTATAAGTTGTAAAATGAAAATGAAAATTATTACAGAAATGATTAGATATGTATAACATGTTCAAGCAAAAACTGTGGCAAAATGATCATTTAAATGCTATTTTTCTTAATTGCATTAACACTCACAGTCAAGACACTTGACTGTGAGCAGGGGCGTCATGCATTCATGATTTTTGATGGGGCACATTTTGGGGCGGGGGGGGGGTTCGGGAGTATAAGTCATTCTACGAAAGCACTGTATAACTGATATAGGCTTATTTTTTTTATAATTTTTTTTCCTTTTTATTCAAAACAATTCCAAACATGCTTAATATATCAGGAAATATCTCGTTTCTCAAATATGCACCTTTATAGATTGTTATTTGATCAATATATGGAAATGTAGTGTAATCTATTAACTACACATAAAAACCTGACTTTTTACTTAAGTGCCATATCATGCCATAAAATATTTTTAATACGACTGAATTTGCATTTAATGTAAATTTTAATAACAATATTGTAAGATACTTATTTTAGAACTTTCATTTTACAGAGAGTAAAGAACATTTACATTATCAAAAAACATTTTCATTCAGTCTAGCCAGAGTTCAGGCACTCTCAAAAACTCCCATTAAAATCACTGAAGCACTTAACATTATGAAACGAATATCTTACTTACATTCGTACGCACATCTGCACTTTTTGTTGTTTCTGATGAGAGAATTCGCTAAATAATTCAGTCAGCGAGCAAGTGAACAAAACACTGCGTTTCAGTGATGACTCTTCTGGACGTCTCTGATTGGCCATTGCATCCATAAGCGCAGAATACAGAATAGTTTCTGATTGGTTATCATGAAGCGTTGTACGAACGCGTCTGTCTCTGGCTCAGCGCCAGCCAGCGAACGCAGATTTGAATTTAGCAGCTGATGCTGTGCACTGAACGATCTATTATCACCGCTGTGATTGTATCAAATATTTAAAAAATATTATTCTGCAATTTTTTTTTTTCGTTTGGAAGCTGCATTTAAAATCCACTTGGCTCAGAAATCTGAGGGGGCACGTGCCCCCTCACTTTGAATGGGCACGACGCCTCTGACTGTGAGTCAAGTGAAAAAGACAAAAAGACGAAAAGACGAAGAAGAAAATACAGTAATGTTTTATTTATGTTTTGCCCAAATTTCCCTGGAAGTTATGATTTTGTTTTCCTGAGCACGAGCACACAATGCTACTATTTGCAAATCGTTTTATATTTTCATTTATTTTACATTGATTTCATTTTATTTTACATTTAATGTTATTGTTTTATTTTACATTTTGTTTATTCTATTTTTATTTTTTTTCACATAAATTAATTATACAACTAGAATAGAAATAGCTGGTGAAAAATGTCTCAAAGGTTGGTTTCATAAGATTTAATATAGCATCATATGGATTACTTTAATGATCGTTAATGGCATGGTTAGAGTTTGACAGCTATGATCACTATACATTGTCTGTGTATGAAAAACAGTTGTGTGAACATTCTTCTAATTTTCTCCTCTTGTTTCCCATGGAAGAAAGAAAGTCATATGGGTTGGAATGACATGAGGTTTAGTGAATGATGAAAAAAGTTTCAATTTGGAGTAAATTGCCCTTTTAATGTCACCTTGGAAGATTTTCTCTACTTTTAGTTTGAGATTTCAGGCCCCCGGTATGTCTTTACAGAAAAAACAAAGACATGCTGGCCTGATTTAAAAATTACCTGAAATTGTCTGGACATCAGTTGTTTTTTGTCATGCAATAGAGGATTGTCGCTGGAAATATCTGGAGCAGGTCTGCTGTGACATAATTATTCAAGGAGCATTTTGTCTAACCTTCACAAACGGCTCCGTTCATCCATCCAGAGCCTTGCGTTTGGGTGGGAAATGTAGCAGGACCAGGGTTCAGTGTGGGACCTCAGGAGGCAATGAAGCAATATGTTTCCATTTTTCTGAAGGTCACCTACATATGCTGCAGGAAGTTGGAATCATTTTTTTTACTGCCTGTTTGTACAGATTTATCAGTGCCACTCCTTAAAATGTGAGTAAATGCACATAATTAGTTCCTTTTATAACATTTGTCATGGCCGTTTTGTAAGGCGTGAAATCAAAACGGACCCTATTTGCGTACTAATACATGTTCCAGGAGTTTTTGTACATATTTTATTAATACATGCTATTTTAAACAAAAACATGACTTACTCTAGCTCTGAATGGTGCTTCTTGACAATGATTTTGGTTGGAATCATTGTACATCAAATCATTGTACAATCCGTGCCAGTGAGGTTTTGTGTTCTGAGATATTTTGCTGAGATATTTGAGTTGTTCTAGATATGGTGATAAATAATATAGGAGAGCACTCATGCATCAGTCCTGGAGATGCGGCTGACCTAGAAAGACAGAAAAAACACAAGAGGGAAATAGACAAAGCCCGGCACCATGTGCTCAAAAACCCTGTGGTGTTCAAAGTCACCTAAGACCATTTGGAAACATCTCCCTTAGTTGAACAAGTTCATAAATATTCAATGCATTACAATAATAATATACAAGCTGAGGAACTTTCATCCACTTAGACACGCTGATTAACAGGTGAAGTGACTAATGCTGCATTCAAGTCCTCTTGAAATCATAATTACAACACGATGGTTTTATAACTATATGGCAGTTGTTAATAAATGGTATGGTAAAAGTGTACAAAAAACTGTTACCTCAAGATTCAGAAAAAGCCTCCGAAGAACATTCCCAAATGACTTGAATGCAGCTACAGATTGATTTGTTACATGACATTTTAAAGTGTTGGAAATGTTTGCAGATATAACTTATAAGTAATATTAGGTTTATATTGTAGATTTAGTTTATTAATCTCATATACTCTACAGTTCAAACGTCTGGGGTCAAAAACATTATTTATTATATGACAAAAGATTTCTATTTAAATAATTGCTGTTCTTTGAATCGTTTTTGTTCATAAAACTATTCTGAGAAAAAGTATTTTTTTCCCAAAAGTATTTAACACAACAGTATTTTCATAAAAACAGCATATTAGAATAATGATGGGACACTGAAGACTGGAGTTGCTAAAAATTCTGCTTCGCATCAGAGGAATAAATTACATTTTAAAACATATTCAAAACAGCTGTTTTAAATTGCAATAATATTTTCACAATATTACTGATATTATTTTTTTTAACAGATCGATCTTGCGACTGTCTATCTTACATTGTTCATTTTCATACAAAAGTATGTTTTAATTAAAATAGTTATGAATTTAAATGAACTGTCTGTAGGTCTGCTGTCTGAGCTGACACTGTATTTGATATAATTCAAAGGTAGAAATTAAGTTTGATTTTAAACTGAATGAGACCTGAATGAAATCTCTTTTTTTCCATGTAATTTTGAAGAGTAAATGTTCGGTTTTCAAAGAGCTGCGGCTCCCGGATGATTGCCTCCACACCTCTTTGTCATTTCACGACAGTGTGTGAATCCGCCGCTGATAAGGAAGCTTTACTGACAGAGAGACTGATGGTCTGTCATGGGCTCAATGCACATTGTCTCTTGATTGGGTTTAACTCGCTACTAAAAGGAGTCAGCGCTAGATTTACCCCAGGTGCTCATGCGTTTATTTATATGCTAACCAATGCAAATAGCCTCACTGTTATCTTTCAATTATGCCGTATTATTTTAATCCAACAATACTTTAGATCCGTAATTTGTGCTGGGAATGATGGATGCCAGTTTTTTTAAACTCGGACAATGCCTGTTTGAGCTGAAGCATTGATGGCTTCTCTTTGCAATAGTGCTCCAGCTCACACAGGGGACAAGATGGATAATGGAAGTTCAGAACCGAAAAGCTTGAAGGTTTGCTGGGTACACCACGTGCCTTTCCCCTCTGGATTCACCTGAAGAGAACCTGAGGGATTCATTTGAATGGCACAGAAAGGCATAAAATGAAATCGGAAATGCTTGCAGTTTTGACATGATTGAAATATGTCGCATGGTTTAATGTTTCTGTATTCAGCCAGTTTAACCAACTTGCACCAGTAGTAGACCACTAATGCCCCTTTAAAACCAGTTTTGGATTTAAAAAAATATAATCATATTTCTCATATAAAACTCATATGACTTCAGAAGATATGGAATACAGTAAACTATACGTGACCATGGACCACAAAACCAGTCATAAGGTTTAAATTTCCATTGGTGTATGGTTTATTAGGATCGGACAATATTTGTCCGAGATACAACTATTTGAAAATCTGGAATCTGAGGGTGCAAAAAAATCTAAATGTTGAGAAAATCGCCTTTAAAGTTGTCCAAATTAAGTTCTTAGCAATGCATATTACTAATCAAAAATTAAGTTTTGATATATTTACAGTAGGAAATTTACTAAATATCTTCATGGAGCATGATCTTGACTTAATGTCCTAATGATTTTTGGCATAAAAGAAAAATCAACAAACCATCAGCCTGTTAAAGCTTTATAGTTATTGTTCTTAGTGTGAATGAGCCTTTACTATTTCTCATACTTAAAGTCAATGATTTGATCAAATCTCTACACCCTTAGTAAACTCTGGAGCTTAATTTGAATGAAATATTCAGGATAGGTATGCTTTTACTTTAGTAAGCGATGACGGAACCAAAACAGGTGCAAAAAATCCCATAGGTTTACAATCGAGAAGGGATCCAAGCTATATTTAGCTGAGCCTAATTGTCCAGCAAAACAAACAAAAATGTACTTAGTGCAGCTTTAATGACATTATAAAATGACAAATGTGTACATATACATATTTATTTTATGGAAAACAAGGGGAACATGCAAATAAAAAGCCATCCAAATCATTCATTAGGCTCATATGTAGGTTGACTATCTAGACACGAAGCGTCTGGTCTCATTGTGCTTGAAAAAAAAACTTGCTGGAAATTTATGACAAAACTCAGACACAATGTATGATTTTAAAGGGACATATTTATACTGTTAACTTTTCACAACTCATGAATTTGCCTAGGGGAAGTAATGCATGGATAATTAACGATTATGTGTACATATAGCTCACTCATGATGAGTGACTGATTTGGAACGTTCCACCAGAAGCAACTCTGTTAATGTCTGTCAGTACGCTCACTTAACGAAGCAAATGGGAAATGCTATTAAGTTAACAGATGATGCCATAAATGCTATCTTTGTTGGGTTTTGAATACAGTTATACAGCCCTACCTTCTCAGCGGTGCTGGTTTCGGAAGTATTATATTACCATTCAAAAAACATGAGTGAGGTGAACTGAAGAGAAGAAGTACCAACATGGAGCTGTGAGTCTGAAGAATCTGGAGAGATTCTGAATGAAGGAATGTTCTCAGATCTCTTGTCAGGTGATCTCCAAACTCATCAGGGATTATAGGAGAAAACGCAGAGCTGTTATCTTGGGAAATATGATGTTGCAATAATTGAGTGTCAGTAATTGTGGCCAACGTTAACTAGAGAAAAAAGTTTATTTCATAATGAGATTTTTCCCCTACTTTCCATTGTTTTACTTCAGTGATTGGTTAGAAGTTTGTAAATTTTTTGAATGAAAGATCAAAATGTTAAACACTGCAGATTTATTTTCACAGCCACCTTTGCTCCTATTTACCAAGGGTGCTAATAGTAGTAGAAGGCATTGTGTGTATGTACGTACATGTGTGTGTGTGTGTGTGTGTGTGTGTGTGTGTGTGTGTGTGTGTAAATATATATATACAGTACAGACCAAAAGTTTGGACACACCTTCTCATTCAAAGAGTTTTCTTTATTTTCATGACTATGAAAATTGTAGAGTCACACTGAAGGCATCAAGGGCTATTTGACCAAGAAGGAGAGTGATGGGGTGCTGCGCCAGATGACCTGGCCTCCACAGTCACCGGACCTGAACCCAATCGAGATGGTTTAGGGGGGAGCTGGACCGCAGACAGAAGGCAAAAGGGCCAACAAGTGCTAAGCATCTCTCGGGGAACTCCTTCAAGACTGTTGGAAGACCATTTCAGGTGACTACCTCTTGAAGCTCATCAAGAGAATGCCAAGAGTGTGCAAAGCAGTAATCAAAGCAAAAGAACCTAGAATATGACATATTTTCAGTTGTTTCACACTTTTTTGTTATGTATATAATTCCATATATAATTCCACATGTGTTAATTCATAGTTTTGATGCCTTCAGTGTGAATCTTCTTATTTTCATAGTCATGAAAATAAAGAAAACTCTTTGAATGAGAAGGTGTGTCCAAACTTTTGGTCTGTACTATATATATATATACACACACACACACACACACACACACACACACACACACACACACACACACACACACACACACACACACACACACACACACAAACACACACACACACACACACACACACACACACATGCAGACACACACACAAATATTGATGATTATTTAAAAAATAAGTTGAATTATGTAAACAAATGGGTTCAAGAAAAGTACATGCAATCAAGGTCTCCATAACTGCATCTGCTCTTATGTTAAAAACAAGGTGGATATAGTAGGCTATTAAATTTGATCTTTTAATATCACTGTCTTAGTACATTAGGCATGTTATGCATTTTTCACATTAAGAGTTGTAGAACATCCCACTGTTTTCGGGATTGAAATACTGTGGCGAATGACCAAAACATGCAGTTCATTCACAAATCTTTGCACTCATTTTTATTGGCTTTGAAGTGCATGTGTGTTTTAATAAATGAATGCATGTGTTCATTTATGTGTGTATGTGGATGTGTTTGGCTGTGTGTCTGCTGTAATAAAGGTTAATAAGGACGTCTTTTCACTGACACACAGAGAGAGCTGTCAGTCCGACCCAGAACACGACTCCAACAGGTCTCTGCCACATGCCACGGTAGGATATTTTAGAATATTAATTGCATACTTGGTATGCTGTTGTCATATGGCTTTTATTAGTATTCTATTAAGCCAATGAGGTGTGAGATCACCAGATGTAGCTCAAATGTCTCTCACTGGGGGAGTTCCACTATGTGTCGAGTTTGTAGTGTCAGATCGGTGTTCCACGTCTCCTGTTCGTACTGTAAGTGAGATGATGAACAAGGATGGGTTTATAAATGCTGTGGGCAAACACTGAGGGCCCTATCATACACCCGGTGCAATGCGACACAAGGTGCAGCGCAAGTGTGTCTGCTAGTTTCAGTTTTCAGTCCGTCTTTTAATTAGCAAATGCATTTGCGCCCATTTGTGCGCCCATGGGCATGCTGGTCTAAAAAAGAGGTGTGTTCAGGCGCATTACTGGTGCAATGCTATTTTAAGGAGCTGAAAATAGATTGTAATTGTATCTGTATTTTGTTGTCTCTGTGGACCTATGTGCCTTGAATAAAAGATGATTGATATATATATATTTACTTCTAAATATAAATTATATTAAAATCTAAATTATAATATTAATTACAAATAATTTATATTTAGTTTGTATGTATTTTGAAATATTAATAATTTAATTAATAGTTTCGCTTATATGTCAAATTCTAAATATATCAAATTATTACAGTAAATTTGGTTCAAATGGTGTTTCTTTTTTTCCTCATCTGGCTGACCATTAAAATGAAAACGTTTTGCCAATTTGTGAGAAGATTGTGGTTTATGGTGGTAAAATATTATAGACTTGTAATAGTGATTTTGTGTTTGAAAGGTTTGTAAGTTTGTATTTGGTATATGATTTAATGTTGTGTTAATGACTGTAAGGTTTGTGTAATGATGTTATAGATATGTTATGGTTATATTCTTGACACAGTAGAGTTGTTGTTGACATACAGATGAAGGCCAAGTTCTGAAATGTGTTTGTTCCTCTAATCATATTTATTAAATCAAAAGCAACTTATATCATTTGTATGTGGGCCATCATCATCATCTCTTTGTGATTTATTTTAATACAGAACTGCATACCTATTCTATTTTTTTCTAATCTTTTCAGTTCTTTTTTGTCTTAATTGGTGCAGTTATTTTAAAGACCAAATCTGTGCAATATTCATATGCAAACAGTAGTGATAACTGAGACAGAAAGAGAAACATCTTGGGGCTACAGTGACTCGTGACACTGAACACGCTCAATAAATTAAGATGACAGAATGTGTGTGTGAAACAGAATCAGCGTGAGAGATTGTGTGAGAGAGAGTGTGTGTTTCTGCTCTCCTCTTGTCGTAGGTAGCTGAGGTCAGTGCTCTTGACCTGCTTAAATGCCACAGTCACTGAGCACTTTATCTGCACCACGCAAATGATCAGCCCCTCATCTGTATTCAGCAGCCGATCACACACACACACACACACACACACACACACACACACTGTCTGCACAGGAACTGTATTATATCACTCGCAGTCGTTTACTCCGGGAAAACTTGATATGCAGGTCCAACAAATATGGAGCAGTTGTGACCTGTTTGTCCTATTGATGCAAATGCTTAACTAGTTTGTTAGATGACAAAACACTATTTAAATAATTTATTTATTTTCATATATATATATATATATATATATATATATATATATATATATATATATATATATATAGTGATATGCTGTGTGATGTATGATATATGCAGCTTTTTGGAGCGGGAATTTGAACCAATGAGATTTAACTGTGGGCGGGGCTAGCCTGTTTCTCCTTATATTCAAAGTTTCCAGCTGAAAAAGCTTGAAACCAAAATTCATTTTCTTGAAAAGGAGCACTTCTTAAAAGGCTTGTTTTCAAAAGAATGTACCTTTAATACTGCACTAGCAGAATTCTTCACTTATTTTAAATAGAAATACGTTGATGGGTCTTTCTCTAAACTGCTTATTAATGGCTGCTTGGGAAACTGTTAATGACAAAAAAAAAATGTGCATGTTGACTCCTGTAAATTGGTGAATGACCCTTGTTGTTATTATTATGTGCAATAATAAGGTTATATTTAAGATGGATATTCGCTGCCAATCCTCAAAGCACTCGGATGACTAGAGATTTGTGGTGTGTTGAAGTGAAATCCAGTATTATGATAAGACTCTTAAACACAGCCATGATTTTGAGTTCAGTTACAGTATGTTTTCAAATGCATCAAACTCTGTTTCCTTAAAAGATCAGAGGAAGCTAAATTCCTCATTATGTAATGGTATTCTGGTATCTTTGACACTAATTTATGCACTAATTCCAGCTACAGGACAAACAGGTTTCAACCGCAAAGTGCATTAAATGCGTATTGTCTGTGTTTAGCTCTCTTCATGTTTATATAATTTTCATGTAACATTCATATAATTTTATGTAAGCATGAAAAGAGTTTCTCTCTGGACAAAACAGTTTAAGCTTGTATAATTTTGTCTTGTTAATCATGGAATTTAAACTATTTAAAGTAACAGATCACCCATGACTTGAAATCCTGTCATGTACTGTTTTTGACTATATTTCTTCCAAGAAAGGGGAACTTCAGGATCCTCTTGCACAGAGAGAATAAAAGCACTTGGGGGTTGGATGAATACATTATGAAATTATCAATTTGCTGTTTAAATGTATATTAATGTATGATAGAGTAAAAATGTTATTATATAAATACAAATATTAAATTAATTTTAAATAAATTAAATTATTTAAATATATTGTATATGATATAGTTTTTTATTTAATTATATTTAAATTAACATTTAACTCATTTAAATATATTTGAATTAATATTTAAATAATTGCATGTACTATTATATTTAAATATGCTATTATTTATTTGTGGACAAAACATTTAAATAAATAAATGAATGAATAAATAAATAAATAAATATGTTAATAAATAAATAAATATGCATTTTTTTTGGTATGATACCACTGCATTTAAATCATTTAAAAGAACAGTTCACACTTAAATGGGAATTCTGTCTGCATTTAGTTTTTTGTTTCTTTTTTCTTTCTTTTTTACTTTAATTCTTATATGCAGGTGAATTTCAGAATTTACAATAAGGGTAAGTAAATGATGACAGAATGCTTATTTTGGGGAAAATTACCTGCATGCTCTCCAAAACCAGCTGCTTTAATTTCACAGACGTCTCTTTACATTCAGCAGGAGGAAGGTCATGAAGAGCAAAGTTATATGTGTGTGTAACATTGCATGTGATTTAAAAGCATTGACTGGAATCCCTGCGCATGTGTTTGTGTAATATGATCGAGCAGCTGTGATTGAGAAGAGAAAGCGGTGTTTGTGTAATCAGAACTTCCTTTTGGAAGCATGCACCTGATAGACTGATAACAAGGGTCATTATAACTCAGCCATCAAATTACACAACAACCAATCAAAACACAGAAAGAGGGCATGGAATTTAGCGCATTCTCACTATCACTGTCGCTCTCTCAATTTGTCCATTTGTCTCGCTGCTGATCTCTCTAGAGAGATGTGTGTGTCTGTGTGTGTGTGTGTGTGTGTCTGTGTTTCCTCATTTCAGAAGGAAGCTGGCATTACAGTGAGGTGCCTTACTCTGATGTCATGAATATTCATGAGCGTATACAATCTGTCAGCAGGTGGCTCATCATTGTGTTGTCTTTATTAGTGTGTGTGTGTATCATTTCTCTGGCACTGGTTTGGAGAGGCCTGATTTGTAATTATGTCGTTCGATGCCAAGAGGCTTCGGCTCTGAGACACATGAGGTTGTTAAGAACTAGATGGAGACATTTCGCTAAATTATATGAAACCTGGGTGTATTCATGAAAATGTCAAACTCAAAGTTATTACATCAGTTTTAAGGGGTCATATCACATCAAGTAATTTTTTTTCTTGAAAGTAAAGAAAATAGTTTTTTTTTTTGATTGAGACATTTTATATATTATACACTATTCACTAATATAAGTTAACCTCAAGGAAAATATTTTATATTATATTACACACACACACACACACACACTTATATATATATATATATATTTTTTTTTTTTTTTTTTTTTTTTTTAATTAGTGGTGGGCCGTTATCTGCGTTAACGTGCTGCGTTAACGTGAGACTCTTATCGGGCGATAAAAAAAAATATCACGTTAATCTATTCTCAGAGTTGGGTTGAGAGCTGGGTCTATACTAGGCGAGCTATGATGACTTTCACCTTGATATTTTAGCGCGGATGTATACCTAGCCGAATCTGTAGGGGGCGAGAACGAGTCTTCGCACCTGTGTGTATGCCTACTTTGAAATTACCACATCAAACATGACGTGCTAACATGGATGCAGCTGAAGCCGCCAGGTTTGCTTCAGGAATTTTAATTTTTTTTAAGAAGCTTCCCAATGGAAACCTCGACAAAACTCGACAATGTGTTAAATTATGTAAAGTATATAATATATAATATATATTTAAATGCAAGTACAAATAAATAATAAATCATAGAAATATATTAAAATAAATAATTAAATGTAGTATATCATATATATAATATATATGTTTAAATACATTCAATAAATATAATTTAAATATAATGATTTAAATTTATATTTATATTGCTATATTTTTAATTAATATTTGACTAATTTAATTTAAAATGTAAATTATTTATATATATGATATAGTACATTTAATGATATAGTGTGTATATATGTATATTATATCATATGTAAGTACAATTAAATATGCTATGCTTTACAATGTTTATATTAATATTTAAATATATTATTTAAATGAATTTACATATGATCTAGTGGCTTTAATTATTTAAATATAATACAATTATTTTAAAATGTATATAGAATTATTATAATTCTATTATATTTACATATATATGATAAAGTATATTATTTAAATTGTTATTAAACACACAGACACACATATATATAATTAAATGTACTATTATATTTAAATAATTAAATTAAGTAAATTACATTTTATTACAATATTATATTACAATTATTTTCAAATACAGTTTATTTAATTTAAATCAAATATAACAAATTTAATTATTCATAATTGAATGGTCAGTACACTTTAATGTACTATTATATTTAAATATAGTACAGTACATTTAATTAATTAAATATTACCTGTTATTACAATTACTATTGTTCCATATTATTATTATTATATTCAAATACATTTTAATTTTAATAAAATGTAGTACATTTCATTATTAATTAATAGTAGGAAAAAGGACAGAGAGAGACTAGGAAAAGAATCTCATTCTCTGTATATTTTCTTGCTGACCATACAACATGATACACACAAGCACTGTCCATCCATATCTTCAGATGTAGATACATTGCTGCTGTACCGGGCTCGTGTTAAAGAGAATACGTTTGTGAGAGCGTATAGAGAGGTCGTTCTGCTCTGTGTCCCTGCAGTATTGCTGACAGTCACTTTACTTCAGCCATCACATATTTCACATCTCTTCAGCAGCTCAGCAAGGATTCCCCATTCAGAGCACATTACTGCGTCTGACAATTGATTAATAATAGTGGTCTGTGGCTGGGCTTCTTCCATGAGGATCACGCTCACGCAGGGACGGGGGTCTTGGGTTGTGCAAAGGGGTTCAGGTAATTGATGTGTTTTTGTTTTGAAGCCCCAATTTTCTATGAATCCCAGAATTTGGGTACAGGGCTTTGAAAATAATGACGACTAACTGGAATTAATTCACGCTTGATTTATTTGAGATGAATCTGAGAGCATGATTTATTTAATGAGAAAGAGTTTTATTGCCAAGTATGCAATAAAATAATAATTTAATAATTTATTAATGCTGTCTGGCATAAATAAATAAATGTATTTATTTGACTTCATTTGGCTGTTGTTATATGGTTGCAAGGCACACCCTGAGAACATCGGTAAGGCATATCGGCATAATTTTTTTTCCGAATCAGCCAATGCTGATGTTTACATTTAAAGCCTTCATCGGCCAATTCTGATGAAGATGTGCATCCCAAATGTGTTTGCTGTGATTATACACTTATCAAATAAACTGCAACTATGTCTTGTAGTAGGCAGCTGAGTCGCAGGATGTTTTAATGATGAAAATAGGCCACAGACGAGGAGTGTTGCATTAGCCAGCATTCATGACACACACAGTTTGTGTAGCCACAGATCCTCAGACTGTTGGCGCCGATAATTACATTTCCCAGAATGAGCAGTGGCACTGTGACACAGGGGTAACACCTAGAATATCCCCCTCTCTCTCCTTCTCTCCATCTCTGGAGGAACAGATAGAGGCCGGGTGAAACAAATGCGTTTCATCAGGGGACCGCATGCTGCTGCTGCAAAAAAAATCCTATTTGTTCCGAGTTGCTCTTTATCAGCACTGGAGCTGAGATACGGGTGGCACTGGACTCTCATGAATGACCTAATGAATCCTGTCCAAACTGCATGAAGGGAAGGCGAGACCTGCTTTTAGGCAGATATCGCAGAGAAAGAATTTTGTCCAATATTTCTTTCTTTTTTTCTTCTTCAGTACATTTTCATTCCGGAAATTATTTCCGGTAAGCTCCGGCTCTTGCGCTTCTCATCTTTCCGTATTAAAATCCAATGTGGATGATTCAATTTTCTCCTGCTAATTTACTGCGGCCCAACTTTAATATTCTTTAACCTTTGGTGATTGAAGTTTTCTCGGTGGGTGGACAGTGAACGGCTAAATCAAAGATTATTAATCTTCATTCTTAAATTATTATTTCCTGTCTCACGCAGCATAGCGGGTGTTCAGCCGTCATGCTATCACACACCTGATTGCTTCGCATAAAACCATGTGTGTATAACATGTCTGTTATTGACAACCTGAATGGAGACTCTTAATGACTATACATACTTTATTATGTTTTTAAGTTCATATTTTTAAGTTCATGTTTATAATCATAGCGAACAGCAGCTCAAGATTTTGGAATGTGCATTTCTGTAACCATAACTAACTCAATTTATGAGGTTACATGAGTTCATGTTAATGTTCTTTTAAATGCATTTAAACAAATCGAGTATTGCTTTATTTTAACTTACTGTGGTGACTGTAAAATTTGCCACCCAGGCATTTGGAGTGTTGCTAGAGTGTTGCTGTGGTGTTCTGATTGGTTAGCTCTTTCCCTACCATTGACAGAGACAATGCTTCTCTGCCATTAATGGAATTTTCAATAATTTATTAGATAATTCTTCCCCTAATTGACAGCATTTTCTGTTAATTAGGAGTTTTAAAGTCATCATCTGATTGGTTGATTTATTCAGGATTTCTGTGAGACATGTGTTTCCTGTTCTTTGACATTCCGTCTGGCAACAAAGATTCCGGGATGACAAACTTTCTCATGGAAGAAGAAAGCTAAACGCTGTATTTTCAAATGTATGTAAAATATTGAAACTTTGCAGAACTGATCTGTTATTGTGGGGACATTTCCACACCCCTAAACATGACGTGGCACAAAAGTAAACGTGATTGGTTGTTTTATCTGTCAGTTATATGGCCTCTTGGGGCGGTCCTTGGCCATTCAAAGTGGCCAGGGTTTCCAGACATTCTGCCATCAGTCTGAAGGTCTTGCTACGCAAGACTATTTATGAGACAACGCTTCCCACCATAGATAGTATTTTCCATCATTTATGAGACAACGCTTCCCAGTCATCAATGGAATTTTCCAGCTTTCCGTATTTTCACTGTTGTGCGGTAGGAGGTGAGAATTGCATCTCTGGATCAAAAGACGGCAAAGAAGCAGAAACAAGTGATTGTGTATTTAAGCAGGTGCACGTGTAAAATAACAATCATAAAGCATTAAACACCAAATAAATCAACACTTAACATTACAAAATGAATTGGCGATCCAGGAAGTGCTATAGGAGTGAGAAGCTGGGAGGTGATGAAGGATGTGATCTATTCCATCAATGTTTTGATCATCATTCTGAATCCGTTCTGGATTTTCTCAGCAGTGTTTGGGTAGTTGCCAGGTCATTACTATTAATTATCTATTAACACGTTTGGAGAAACTGTATTTGAAGAGTAGGCTAGTGTCACTTTTATGAAAAGGTTTGCATGCTTAAACGCCAGCAAGAGCCTATGCTCTCAGTTTAACGCCCATTCGTTGGACATTTTGAACGACAATAGCATCAATAGTTACCATACTTGGTCAGGGGCGGGCGGGGAAATAGGCTCTTGCAGCCGTTTGAGCATGCGTACATGACAGAGAGTGATGACATGATGAGTGATACAGTCTATGGTGAGGGCATAATATTCAGTCAAAGTGATACCCCTCGTGGCTGGCTATTATGGCTACAGGTCATCATAAGCCCTACACTTTTTTTATAAAAGTGACACTAGCTTACTCTTCAAATATAGTTTCTCCAAACGTGTTTATTATTTTAGGTAGTCATTATCCGGGCTATAAGTCGCATTTATTTAGACCCAAGAACCAATTGAAAACATTACCGTCTACAGCCGCGAGAGGGCGCTATATGCTGCTTAGCTTGTAGGTGTTGTTGGCAGTATGACCGTTTTCACAGAGGGCACAGAGTAGAAAATTGATTACGTTTTTTAAGGGAAGCAGGGGTTTTAGGCAGGATTTGATGCATAAGGTGTGTGTAGATATTAATGTTAGGGAACAATGTGAATGATGTGTACGTTTAGTAGGAAAACATATTATCTGATCCACACTCCGGAACAGAAGAGGGCGGTATTGCACCAATAAGCTGGATGCCAACCGCCGTTAAACTGGAAAGAAGACGAATATGACAGCTTGCTGTGAGTTACAATGGTGAGAATGTATTTTTTCACGAAATAATTATTTAAATTTAAGAGTACAAGTTATTTTCATACAGTGGTATTGATTCTGGAGTTAATAATCTATTAAATCTAAAGTGTAAAGTCAGCAACATATAAGCAAAAGGTATAAAGACGCTATCCTCCGGTTTCACAGGCAAGACTAATTGAGCCATGGCCTGATCCTGGATTAATCTAAACCCTGCTTGTTACTTACATAATATAGCATATTTGTGATTGTGCTGTAAAAACACGTTTTATAATGAATAACTAACAGGGGAGCTCCATTAAGTACACGACTCAAAAGTGGATTTACATAAACCATATATACATCTTTAAGACTATTACTAAATGTCTATCATCTGACAGGATAGTCTTTGATAAGTATTGCAGGTGAGCACATTTAACAGACATGAAACAGGCATCTGAGTTCACTCATTGTTGTCAACACTGCTTTAGATGAGTGTAAGTCATGTAATCAAACAAATCTACATAAAGTAACTAAACACAGGTTATCTATTTTATTTGTCCATTTGCAATATTGATAATTTTAGGAACATTTGTGTTGTATAAAAAGCGAGTTGCATCATTTACTAACTCAACATGCAGATGCAGTATATCACAGATAAATCACAGAGGAGACTGACTCTTGTCTGGATGTTACAGGAACAGATTATGTTTATCTGCTGTAGAGTGACTGATGAAGGAATGCTGCCATCAAAGGATTTGTGTAAGTATACTACAAAAATAAATGAACCATTTTAATTAGTGTAATTTCAAAGAGTTATAACAGCACTTTTCTTATTGTTGATTTCTGTGCATTTGCTGCAGATCTTTTGTGGTGGAGCAGGACCTGCAAGGAAAGGGGAAAAAAAAGGAAATACCTGAAACAAAAGAATAAAGTAATGACTCTTTGTATTGTGTGTGTGTATTTGTGTAGGTTATGAAAATGTCTGCAGACTGGTGTGTGCACTGAGGATGGAGAAGTCCACTGCAGCATCCGGAAATGGTCCAGAGACATGGATGAGATGCTCCATCACTCCAGCTCTTACTGTCTCATCAGGACCAGATGCTGCTGTGGTCTCTTCCTCATCGGTGGCCCCAGAGCAGCGAGAGCATCTAGAGAAAGACCAAAAGACACTGAGGATTTGATTTTGGTAAAGTTTGTTCTGCTGGTTTCTGTTTATACAATGAAGGCTGACTTTCAGAAGCTTCAAAAGCATTTATATGAAGTGATTGACAGTGCTCTTATTACAGGGGCCTACAATCCTCTGATCCACCTGGAGAAAAGAGCCGTGCTCACAGACATACTGCTGGTTTTGAACCAGTTCAGTGGTTTAGCCCACTACAAAAATAATAAATTAATGCATGTACTTGTAAACTATGTGTAAATGTTTTAAAGGTAGTGGTGCTCGTGGAGAGCAGGCACACGATTGTTTGGAGCAGACACAGCAGCAGTCAGATTGTCCTGCACGTGTTCTTCTGCTCTCGCTTCAAGGTTGTGTGTTTCAGAGAGCCGACATCATGGTCTTCCTCATCCTGTTGCTCAACGACATCCCCGTTGAGAAGAGTGAGACTGTGAAGCACAGCGCAGCAGCAGAATCAGAACAGCTGTGTTGAGATGATAGTAAGATGTGGGGTTCACCATCTGTAAATACATGATTGTTAGAACAGTAAGTTTGAATGAAGCTTTGTTTCATATGTTGTTGACTTGTACATGTATGCATTTATTGTGATGCTAACATTTATACATTCTTTTAATCATTTAAACATGTTTCTTGTTGTCAGTAAATAAAATATAAGTATTTTATCTATTCGTGTATTATTTGCTTGACTGAAAACTGATGCATTCACATCAACTGCATTAGTGTATATTCATGTATGCTATGTCACGACAGAAAATACATTTTGCTTCTTTTACTAAAATGTATTTTTAAGGAAAAATTTTTATATAATTATTGGTTGGCATTTATCATTATTATTGCATGTAAGTGTTGGGGTGGCCAAGGATGCAATTCATTATGGGGTAATCTTCATTTTTGAGTAGTAATACTTACATTTTTAGAGTATAAAATCATCAGTCTTCTCCAAAGGTGAGATCTTCGAGCAGATGTTCGACGTGTGCAGACATTGTAGAGTCGCTGAGAGAAACTGGACTGGACTGTGGAGTTAGTGATGCTGTGAAGTGGTAGTGCACCTTTACCTCTTTTTTATTATCATTGGCAAACTTATAACATAAAAGATCAGTGTAAGACGGTTGTATTTAACAATAACAATCATAACGCCATAAAACAGTAAATAAAAATTTTACGTGTTCATCATATGAGATCCTATACAAGAAAAAAAAAATCAAATAAAATAATTGAAAAAATATTCTAGAGATAACGATT
The DNA here is from genome assembly GCF_963082965.1 of Carassius carassius. NCBI lineage: Eukaryota > Metazoa > Chordata > Actinopteri > Cypriniformes > Cyprinidae > Carassius > Carassius carassius. The sequence continues at coordinate 22,769,508 of NC_081800.1, forward strand.
TTGGGTTTTCTAATTCTATATATATAAAAAAAATCACATTAGTGGAGTTAAAAATATAAAAACTACAGAAGCATTGAGCAGCACAGAGCGCCCTCTCGTGGCTGTAGACGGTCATGTTTTCTCTTGGTTCATGTCAAATTAATTTTGATAAATAAGTCAAAACAATAATAAATTCAGCCAAACTGAAAAAAGTTGGATTTATAGTCCGGAAAATACGGTAGTCATTATCACGATAATCCATGTTCAAGAGTCAATTTCCTCGGATGAGATGATTTTTTTTCGTTCCTTATTTGACACGATGCTATAAACACACACTGACCTCATCGAGCTTTTATTTTGGCACTTCCGGCATTTTTAATTTGCATATTAGCTAAATATTTAGTTTCACCCGAAACATTTAGATTCAACATTTAGATTTAACCTTTAGATTTAGATTTAATATATAGATTTAACATTTATATTTAGATTTAGATTTAACATTTAGATTTAACATTTAGATTTAGATTTAACATTTAGATTTAACATTTAGATTTAACATTTCGATTTATATTTAACATTTAACATTTAGATCTTATATTTAGATTTAGATTTAACGTTTAGTTTTAACATTTAGATTTAGATTTAACATTTAGATTTAGATTTAACATTTAATATTTATATTTAACTATTTAAAATATCTCTAAGTTGACAAATATTGTTGTAAATGTGCTAAAAAGTAACCGTAAAAAAATTCATACCATTTTTTTTAACATTGATTGAAGCTAAATGTGACAAAATGTTGCTGCTATTTTCAGCGTGAGCAGCTTTACAAACGGCGCCCCATAAATAAATATCTGTATCAAATAACTGTACATTTTCATGGTTTGGTTGATTGTCATTAATATAAATGTTAATACTGCTAAATTAATGTAGAGGATAATTTAACATTGGATTTATTTTAAAATATATAACCTAAAATAATTAAACTAATATTTTAAGCAATAACAGTATTGGTAATTCATCTTTTAGTGCACTGTTGTTGTTTCTTCTTTCTTTCTTTGTACATAGTCTATGTTAAGTATGAATTTAATTTGGTTCACAAGAAATTAATTTTACCATGTAGCAATCACCGATTTCTTTTCCATCTTCAGGTTTTATTTTGTGGCAGCCTTAAGTGACTGTGACAGGCGTCCTGTCACTTGGCCGCATGGAGTTATATGCAATATTTAAGGTGAGTGCAGATGAAATGCTTCATTATTAGTGCTGTGTCAGAGCGAGGAGGAAATCTCTGTAGATGGATACAGGGACAGAGAGCCTTAGGAGAGAGAGACAGAAGAGCAGCGTGGGAAATGCATTATGGAGGTATTGATTACAGTGTACAGTGACATGACTATCAGCTGTGACTTCCACAGAAAAGGTCACACGGCTTGAGCCTATTCCCCAGATTCTGATAGAAAACAAGAGAATAATACAGGGAATGAGGGAGACTGACACATTTAGACAGCAATATAATGCAGCCATGTACAGATTCTGTCTTCATTTACTCACACTCAAGTGTTCCATTAAAGAACGGGAGTGGGTGAACACAAAAGAAGATATTTTGATGAATGTTGGTAACCAAACAGTCTACTTTCTTCAGTATATAAATATATATATATATAGAGAGAAAGAGAGAGAGAGAGAGAGAGAGGAAATCATGACTGATGATGAATTTTCATATTTTTTTAAGTCTTCAGAAATCATAAAATTGAAATTTAAAATGAACATCCCCTTTTCAAACTTATGGAAAACTGTGAGATAAAGTTTAAAATAAGAAATGGTCACATTGTGACATACTGTATAGATTTGCAGTTCTGGAAAAAAAAGTTGCAATTGTGACATAAAATGACATTGTAATATATAAAGTTGCAATTATGAGATTGTCATGTCCGCTGTCTGATCACCCCGTTCTTCGGTGTGTGTGCATGTGTTTCTGTATATGTCTGCATCTCGTGTGCACATGGTGTTTTGTTTTGGTTTTGATCATACGTCTTGCACCTATCTGTGGCGTTCCTCCCTCCCCCTCATCACTACTGTTTCCGCTTCTAATTGTTTGACTCCGCTCACCTGAATTCAATGTCTGTTCATCCCTTGCTCTATTTATTCTCGTCTGTCGCGCCTTTCGGTGCCAGATCGTTATTCGTCAATAGTCCCGGTGTAGTCTTTCTGTCTGATCCTGTCAAGCCTTGTTCTGTCGTGCCATTGTTTGCTGCTACTGGTTTTGTTTTTTCTATTTTTTCCCCTCCCTCATTTCCTAGACCGGGCACCGGCATTCTTCTGAAGAGTTTTGTTTGCTCTGTCACTGGCTCTCTCGTGGCTTCCTCCCCTCACCGCTCTCTACGCGGCCGCGCCGTTGGGCGACCCCTGCCGGGCATTTTTGCAAGGACATTGAAGTCTCTTATTTTTCTGTTAGACCTTTTTCCTCATTTCCCGGCCTGTTTTGGTTCGTTGGAGGGAGCTTTTCTTTTGACTTTTTGAATAAATTGGTCTCGCACTGTAACCTGCATCTGTGTCCAGTTGTGTTCCTGACAGAACGATCTGGCCAAGATGGACACAGCAGGTGCAGATCCTGTCAGAACCGCAGTCACCCAGCAGGGTGTTCTTTTGGGCCAGCACGAAGCCAGACTGACGAACACCACAAGGGAGGTGGAGTTTCTAGCCAACCAAGTGGCTGAGCTGACCAACCGCATCCAAGAACTGCAACGAGAGGCTGCTCAGGGTGGTGCCGTTCACCATCTTCCCCGCCATGAGCCTGAGCCCCGATGCAATAACCCACCACCCTATGATGGGGACCCCAATTCCTGCCGGGCCTCTTGTCCCAGTGTTCTGTGGTGTTTGCCTTGCAGCCACGCACATACGCACTTGAGATGTCCAAAGTGGCTTTTGTATTGACTCTTCTAACCGGCAAGGCTAGAGACTGGGGAACCTCCGTCTGGGAGACTAAAGCTCCGTGTTGTGCTTCTTTTAAAGATTTCTGCCAGGAGATGGAGAGGCTATTCGACCGCTCTGCCAGAGGTCAGGAAGCGGCTGACCAGCTAGCACGGCTCCGTCAGGCGGGTCTCTCCGTAACAGACTATGCAATTCATTTCAAGACTCTGGCAGCTACCTGCGATAGGAATGGGGAGGCCTGTCAAGCTATGTTTCGTGCTGGGCTAGAGGATGACATCCAGGATGAGCTGGCCACTCAGGACCTGCCACGTGATTTTGACGATCTTGTTAACATGGCGTTGCGGATCGAGGGTCGCATTCACCGCCGTCGTCAACACCTGGCAGTTCGTGCACCCTGGAGGACTGAGGAGTCGTCATCTGTTTCCCCCACAGAAACCACTGAGCCTGAGCCCATGCAGGTGGGGCGCCTTCGGCTCACTCCTCAACAGAAGCAGCAACGCCTCGCCCTAGGGCTATGTCTGAATTGCGGCAAATCAGGTCACTATGCAGCAGGCTGTCCGCTAAAAGTCAAGGCTCACCAGTAAAGAGGGGGATCCTGGTGAGCGCTACCCCTTTATTGCACCCCCCTCCTCTCGCACTCTCCTTCCTGTCTCCATTCAGTTTGGTGATGTCCTTAACTCCTGTACTGCACTGGTTGACTCGGGAGCTGAGGGCAACTTTATGGACCTCTCTTTAGCCATCCGCTGGGGAATTCCTGCAATTCCTCTTTCTGAACCTATTCCTGCCCGTTCATTGAATGGCACTTTGATCACCACTGTCTCCTATGCTACTCCTCCTGTCAATCTTATAGTCTCGGGCAATCACAGTGAGGTGACCACGCTGTACCTTCTTGAATCCCCGAGTGCTCCCATAGTTCTGGGGCACCCGTGGTTGGTGCAACATGGCCCTCACGTGGATTGGTCCAGCAACTCTGTCTTGTCTTGGAGTAAGTTTTGTCTTGCGTCTTGTTTGGGTGCTGCCTCTTTCCCTGTGTCTGTGTGTCCTGTCTTGCAGGTGGAGGCTGCTGATTTGAAGAGGTCCCGGTGGAGTACCACGACCTGTGCCAGGTGTTTAGTAAGTCCCGGGCCACCTCCTTACCTCCTAATCGCCCTTATGATTGTGCCATTGAGCTCCTCCCAGGCACTTCTCCGCCCAAGGGTCACTTGTTTTCCCTTTCAGGTCCTGAAAGAGAGGCCATGGACAAATATATTAATGAATCCCTCAAAGCCGGTCTGATCCGACCCTCTTCATCTCCTGCAGGTGCTGGGTTCTTCTTTGTCAAGAAGAAGGACGGCTCCTTGCGTCCTTGTATAGATTATCGAGGCCTGAATGACATCACTATTAAAAACAGGTACCCCTTGCCTCTTATGTTGTCTGCCTTTGAGCTATTGCAGGGAGCCAAGGTCTTCACCAAGCTAGACCTTCGGAATGCCTATCACCTAATTCGCATACGTGAGGGGGATGAGTGGAAGACAGCTTTCAACACACCCACAGGACACTTTGAGTACCGGGTCCTACCATTTGGTCTGACCAATGCCCCAGCTGTCTTCCAGGCCCTGGTTAACGACGTGTTGAGAGACATGGTGAATCGCTTTGTCTTCGTGTATCTTGATGATATCTTGATATTTTCCCCATCTCTGCAGGTACACACTCAGCATGTTCGCCAAGTGTTACAACGGCTGCTGGAGAACCAGCTCTATGTTAAGGCGGAGAAGTGCGTCTTCCATGCCCAGTTGGTTCCGTTCCTGGGGTTCGCTGTTTCCGCGGGGGAGATCAAAGCGGACCCCTGTAAGGTAAGGGCCGTTGCCGAGTGGCCAGCTCCTGACTCTCGTAAAGCTCTGCAGCGGTTCCTGGGGTTTGCCAACTTCTATCGGCGGTTCATCTGGAACTTTGGTCAGATTGCTGCACCTTTAACGGCACTCACCTCTCCCAAGGTACCGTTCAAGTGGAATACTGGGGCACAGGAGGCCTTTGATAAATTAAAGTCCCGTTTTATCTCTGCTCCTGTCTTGTCTATTCCAGACCCTGAACGTCAAGTCCCCAAGAACGGGGAAGTCATGGCCTAATGGTTAGAGAGTCGGACTCCCAATCGAAAGGTTGTGAATTCGAGTCCCGGGCCGGCAGGAATTGTGGGTGGGGGGAGTGCATGTACAGTTCTCTCTCCACCTTCAATACCACGACTTAGGTGCCCTTGAGCAAGGCATCGAACCCCCAACTGCTCCCCGGGCGCCGCAGCATAAATGGCTGCCCACTGCTCCGGGTGTGTGCTCACAGTGTGTGTGTGTTCACTGCTCTGTGTGTGTGCACTTCGGATGGGTTAAATGCAGAGCACAAATTCTGAGTATGGGTCACCATACTTGGCTGAATGTCACTTTCTTCTTCTTCTCAATTCATTGTTGAGGTGAATGCCTCCGATGTCGGAGTGGGCGCGGTCCTATCTCAGCGGTCGCACGAGGACGGAAAGGTGCATCCCTGTGCCTTCCTCTCCCACCGCCTGAGTCCCCCAGAACGGAATTACGACATAGGTAATCGGGAGTTGTTGGCGGTCAGGCTGGCTTTGGGGGAGTGGCGTCACTGGTTGTAGGGCGCAGCTCGGCCCTTCCTGGTCTGGACAGATCACAAAAACCTCGAGTATATCCGTTCGGCCAGGAGGCTGAGCTCCCGACAGGCTCGCTGGGCCCTCTTCTTCGGCCGGTTCAATTTCACGCTGTCTTACAGGCCCGGGTCCAAAAATGTTAAGCCCGATGCTCTTTCTCGTCTCTTCGAGGCTCCTGGGAGGGAGGAGTCAGCAGACACCATCTTGCCCAAGGGGGTGGTGGTGGCATCCCTCTCTTGGGACATCGAGAGACGAGTAGAGGAGGCCCTACTTAAGGGGCCTGTGCCGAAGGGGGGTCCAGCGGGTAATCTGTTTGTTCCCACCAAGTTGCGCTCTGAAGTCATCCAGTGGGGTCACTCGTCCAGGCTGGTTTGTCATCCAGGAGTCCGGAGGTCTCTGGTGGCCATCCATAGCCAAGGATGTCAGGCAGTTCGTGGCTGCCTGCTCGGTGTGCGCTCAGAACAAGACTTCCAATGCGCCTCCCGTTGGTCTGCTCCACCCGTTGCCCATCCCTTCTCGCCCCTGGTCACATTTGGCCCTTGATTTTGTCACTGGCCTTCCGGAATCTAAGGGTAACACCGTCATTCTTACGGTGGTGGAGCGTTTCTCTAAGGCGGCCCATTTCATTCCCCTTCCCAAGCTCCCCTCAGCCAAAGAGACTGCTCAGGTGATGGTTGATCACGTGTTCCGGATTAATGGTCTTTCGGTCAACGTGGTCTCTGATAGGGGTCCCCAGTTTGTCTCTCGGTTTTGGAGGGAGTTCTGTCGGCAGATCGGGGCCTCTACGAGTCTGTCTTCAGGGTTCCATCCCCAGACCAACGGGCAGTCCGAGCGGGCAAACCAGGATTTGGAACGTACTCTTCGCTGCCTGGCATCCCAAAATCCCAGCTCCTGGTGTCAACAGCTGTCCTGGGTAGAATACGCCCATAACTCTCTTCCGGCTTCTGCCACAGGTATGTCCCCATTCCAGTGTTCTGTTGGTTATCAACCTCCCTTGTTTCCCACACAGGAACCCGAAGCTGCGGTCCCGTCTGCTTTGGCCTTCGTCCGACGGTGTCGACGCACCTGGAAGAGGTGCGTCGACACGGTCGGCCGCTGCTTTAGTCCACCTACTAGCCTGGGCCAAGGCCGCCCAGATATATAAAGTTGCAAGTGTGACATGTAAAGTCAGATTTTGACAAAGATTTTGCAGTTATGAGATGTAGTGTCACACTGTGATATACTGTATGCAGTTCTGAAATATAAAGTCACATTATGAGAAAGTTGCAATTGTGAAATAAAAAGTCACATTGTGACTGTCAAGTTGCAATTTTAAGAAAAAAAGTTTATTTTTGAATAATTAATTAATTACTCTGTGGGGAAACAGACTCCCATAGACATATCATATTAGTGCATATATTTGTTTATATGAAGTATTATGTTTGATTTTTTCATTAGCATTCATCCTCATTCAGTATATGGAAAATAGCATTTTTTATATTGCTTAATATCTCCTGCATTATAGAGTAGAAAGAAAATCATACAGTAAAACATGACAGTAAAAGAATTGATGACAGAACTTTGCAATTTGATTGAACTATTCCTGCAAAAACAGTGTTGCATGTATGCATGCTTTTAACAAGTAAAAATAAGGTGTTAGTCTTTAACTGAATAAATTTTTGTTGAGACGCACACAGACTGCACTCTGATCCTCTATGTGAGTCAGTGTTCTGATTCTAATTTCCTGAGAGAGGAAGTGTGCATGTGCGCGTGAGAGAGGTTTTCACCTCCAACATTGCTCTGTGATCACAATGTTATAAATCAAAGCAGACAGCAATGCCTGCACCTATTACAGTCCCCTCATTCACTGTAATCGTGACTCATCTCACTTTCCTGTAATTCTTTGTCCTCGGGTCTATGTAGTGCAGTTTAAATCTCTGAAACCCTCTGGGTAAAACTGATGAATCTGCTTTTCATGACGGGATTGGTGAAGCCTTATCGGAGCAGCTGGGACATGCATGTCAGGCCCGGATGTGTCGGGATTCACTTCTCAAGGGGAATGTTTTGTTCTGCAGAGCCAAAACCTGAACCAAAGTGACCACGATCAATTAAAAAACAAAACAAAAAAAACTTACATATATTTGTAATGTAGTCCATATTTCTTGTGCATTATTTTCCAACTCTTCTGAAACCGTACAGTACTGGTCAAAAAGTTAGAATAATTACGTTTTTGAAAGAAGTCTCTTCTGCTTTCAAAAATACAGTCAAAACTACGGTGGCTGGTGGCTTCAGAAAACACATCCAAATAGAAAAAGCACCAGCAAATCAAGAAAACATCTTCATCAGTTTCACAGCAGGTGCTGCAAATGCTCACAACACAACCAAATAAAGAAGTTTATTTGCAGCGCATTTCTTTGTTTGGTTGTGTTGTGAGTATTTGCAGTGTGTTTGTTGTCAAATAGATGAAGTTGGTTTTCTTAATTTGTGTGTGTTTTTTTTTCTATTTGCAGTGCATTTCTTTGTTTGGTTGTGTTTTGAGCATTTGCAGCACGTGCGTTGTCAAATAGATTAAGTTGTTTTCTTAATTTGTAGGTCTTTTTTTATTTGCAGTGCATTGAGCTCTCTCGGCCACCGTACAAAACAGTAATATTGTGAAATATTACAATTTAAAATAACTATTTTCTATTTTAATTTTTGTATAAATTTAATTTATTACCGTGATGCAAAGCTGAATTTTCAGCATCATTACTCCAGTGTCACATGATCCTTCAGAAATCATTCTAATATTCTGATTTGTGCTGCTTTATATTTTTGAGGAAACCATGATGTACTACCATCTGAATAATAATTTTATTAAGCAAAAACTTTGATAATATTCAAACAATTCTGAACACTGATAAAAATCAGAAATGTATCGGCAAATTAACAGCCTATTAGAATACTTAGAATGTGACACTGAAGACTGGAGTAATGATGATGAAAATTCAGCTTTGCATCAGGAATATTTTATCATATAAATGCAGCCTTAATGAGTAGAAGAGACTTCTTTTAAAAACAAAAAAAATCTTATTACACGGTTCTGTGGAATACTTGATTCTGATTGTTCAGTCGCAACATTCCGAGGTATGTTATTCCTTGATAACAACCGGTAAAAGCTGATAACATGGGCTCATCTGGGTAACTGAAGTCAGCGCTATACTCTTGCTAGGAATTTTTTCTTGGTAGAAGCTTTGTGATTGTTTAGCAGCAGCTAAAAAAAATATTAAAACTTGATTTAAAATTATGTACAATCTATTTAATTGTCATCCTGATATCGCAGACTCACTCTCTCGTTTCATACAAACACAGCTGCTGCTATCTTGCTACGATTGTTTTGTATACTGTAAGGGATTATAAAATAAGTAACAATCTGGTACTATTTTAAAACAGTTTCGTTTTAAATCTTTTCTCACCATAATTATTTATGTGGTGAAATATTGTGTAATAAATGGTTTGACTGCACCATATCCCTTGAATGTCCATCTAGTTTGAATTGAAACTGCTGTATTCACGTAACCTTCAAATATTGAAACTCAAAATCAATATTTTATATGTAATTATTTACTTATGTGGCAAGTAGCAGTGGGTATCTTGGTGTCAGGGTTCTTATCTCCCGTCAGGGGTTATTCTGTGATAAAACCCTGCTGGATGTACATTATCCCTTACTTATACTACGGCTGTTGAATGCTTGAATACGATTGGTTGACGAATATTCTAAGGTGTGTAATTATTTTCAGGGAAATGCAGCTAAAGTAGTTTCAGGCAGGTCTTGACTGCATTACATGTTCATATCACTAATAATTCAACGTCATGTCGTCAGTTATTCCTTTCTTAAATGACTTTGTTATTTGAAATTGTTATTGTCATTTTTATAAACTATTCCTTTAACATACTAAGCATCGTTTCTGTGTATCTGAAATCTGGTTGGTGTGCATTAGATTTTCTTCCTGTCTGAAGAGATCTCTGTGCTGTTTCAGTTCCCCCGCACATCAGCGTGACACGTGGCTCCGAGTCATGCAGGCTGGGACGGATCCGCAGTTCTGCAGCATCACTGCAGACTCTCTCACGCACCAAAGCTTTGTGTCTCAACACTCCACTGTCACTCTGCTAGTGTGTGAATGCTTTTCTCTTCCAATTTATTTCCCATTACATTTTTCATGTTCTTGACATCATCCATAGAAAAGAAAAAGAAAACTACCAACAAAAAGCCATTTTCAACTTCAATAAATATAAATATCACACACCCTTGAGCTCTGTTCCAAAATCTAATCAGCTGCCTACACAGGCTGTTGACCTCTAAGGCAGCGTCATTCCAAACATGATGTCAGTACACAGTGATTTTTTTTTTTTTTTGAGTTGTAAATCTTCTGCTCACTAAGGCTGCAATTATTTGATCAAAAATACAGTCAAAACAGTAATATTGTGTACAGGGATATATGCTTTGGGTCACGTTTATGCAGAAATATAGAAAAATAAGTTCTAAATGTTTCTAAATGGTTCACAAACTTTCAAGCAGCACTGTATATATACAGTGTATATCTACCTATCTATCTATCCATCTATCAATACAGTTTATACAGTATATACAGCAGAGCTGTTGGATCTGCTGTTGGATACACTTTTGTAGTTGATATGTAATTAGCACTTCATTTAAGACCACAGCACACTAAGTGAGCACTAAACAAGCCCCAGTGCACGAGGACAGAACTACCCCATGTCTCTCCACTGTCACTTCATAAGCACATTAGAGACAAGAGAGCCAGAGCTAATTAATATCTAATTAATATGCACGACAGCACTTCAGCAGCCCTTATCAAATGAAAATGCACTGTTTAATGCTTTCACTGAAGGGTTTTTATATCAGGACTTTGTAACGTTTTTATTGAAACCTACGCTCTCAAGTGTCAGCTCAAATGCATTGTCCTAGTGTCGATCAATACTGCTCAAAAACAGTTATCTATATTAAAATGAATCAATAATCAGACTGTTTGCTGTATATGAATATGTCATGCACTCAATTATGCCATTTAACTGGACGTGTACACTGAAAACATATTTGGTGGTAGAAAATGTACACTCAGAAATTGCTAGTGAATTTCACAAATATGAATAATAATGATATAAAACAGCAAGTAGCACACTGAATTAAATGTTGTTGTTTTTTTTTTTTTTTAGTAGAAAATCATGCTAATTATGCCAGTCTACATGTGCACTAGATGGATGTTGTGACGAGTGGGGCGGGGCCGAGGGATGTGGGAACACGAGTGAGGCCGGTGGAGTGATTGGGAAATCCGCTACACCTGCGACCCACCACCGGTCTTGAGTCCCACAGAGGAGATGGAAGGATATAAAACTGGAGCGACGACAGTGAAGGACGAGAGAGGACCAGGCTTGGGATTTTAGTTGTGTTTTGGTTTTTATTTGAGCGCACCAGTCGTCCGTGAGGGGCTGGTGCGCTGTTTTGTGTTTATTTTGTTATTAAAGTTTCATATGATTGTCCGCCGGTTCCCGCCTCCTTCTTCCCGATGATTAGGAAGTTTTAATCATTACAGATGTCTTTGACTGTTAAAGCATGTCTTGCAATGTTTTTGCCATCTCACGTTATAAGTGCTGTGTTTTAAGTTCAGAGAACAACTTAAATACTTTCTTGCATTGCTACAACAAGCCTCAGTATTTTATGAGGGAGATAGAGTTCACTTTGAACATCTGTCATTAATCCAGTCTAAAACTAGAGCTAAAAACACCAAAAAACTTAATCTCTTATTCATGAGTAACATTTATTTCCACCAGAGAAAATAAAGGTGGTCAGAGGTCAGAATTGTGAGATAAAAAGTTTTATTCCAAAAAAACAATTGCAACATTTAAATTCAGAATTTTGAAAAAACTTGCAACTTGCAATTCTGGGAGAAAATGTAAACTTATAATTAGATGTTTCTAACATAAAATTGTGAGACAAAAAGTTACAATTAACTTCTTTTTTTTTTTTTTTTTAAACAAGATTCCATGAAAATCTATTATTTTTGGCTCTCTTTTATTATGTTTTTTCTAGAATTTTACTGAACTTTTTTGTTTATTTACAGACTCATTGTTTATTTTATTCATGAATGTAGTAGATTATATTCTGAGCCAGCATGCTTTACTTATATCCTTACTCAAGTCATTTTTTCACTGTACTGTATACATCATATGTAACTTTAGCATGAAAATCCTTATGAGAAAAATCTAGTTGCTTTTAGTATTTATGTGCATGGGCTTGTGAAATTGCTTGATCGTGCTTTATTTTGGTTGCATTGCAAAACTGCAAACAGCAAACTGCAGTGTTTCAAACATGATGAAGTTTTCCTCATGGCTGAAATAACCCTATTTTAAGTGCACTCCATCCTCCACAAAAAAATATGATCTATCACACTATTTCTGGCTAAACTGACTGTCTGCTAGCTGCCTCACGTCACAGAAGTCAGATAATTCTTAGCACATATAGACTCTTTAACCTAGATATCATGCTATATAAGTAGACTGATCTAGCAAGTAACGTCCAAACAAATTTAAGGATAACAATTTATTTGATGTTCAACAAATAAACAGATAATACAGATAAACAAATGATAAAGTTTGGCTTAAAGGGGCCATACGATGCTAAAAAGAACATTATTTATGTGGTTTAAGGTAGAAAAAAAACCCATTATTTTCCACATAATGTGCTGTGCATTATTGTTTCTCCTCTCTGCCCCGCCTTTCTGAAACGTGTTGGTTTTTACAAATCTCATTGGTCTGAAAAGGGAGGTGTGCTGTGATTGGCCAGCTATCCATTGTGTTTTGTGATTGGCCAAATACCTCAAGCGTTTAATGGAAATTTTACACCTCTCACCATACTGTAATTCCGTCTCCTAGCACGACCAGACAAAAACATTAAAATCGATTAACGATGCATTTGTTGCATTCAGTGGGCACATAATTAAGGTGATTATAATGATTTATACTTTCTTTTTACACGTTGCATTGCATAACATGCCGCGTAAACATAAAACCATGTCTGCATCTGTGATCGGAGAAACAACAAATAACAAGCCTACTTACGTTTGAATCATCAGTGGCAAATTATTTAAATATGTAAACGTACTTACATTCTGAGAGTCAGAACAGCCAGCATTGTAGTCTACTCTCCCAGGATCAGGAAACAGTCCTTTATAAAATGCATTGCACACATCTGAATATTTGGATTGAACTGTTCTGGAACAGTGTTTTAATTACAACTTAACCACTGATTTCTAGTTGTGTCTTCTTTTGGAAGGCCAAACAAAGTTGTTTCACTTTTACAATGAAACATACAGCGTCTCCACGACATGGCACTGGCGGCAACAGTGAGAATAAAAGTTATGCCTTCTTTCTTTGCATGAACATTTGGGCGGCATTATGCAAATCTTCCCACACAGTGACGTAGAGATGTGGGGCCATGTGGGGTTACAATGAGCCATTTTAGTGATGTGTGGTTGACTCTTAATTTTATAAAGAATATCTCTTTGGATTTGAGACTTTAGTCTTTCCAACTTTAGAGATCTTCTTTATGCACCAAGAGCTTGAAACACTCCAAAGAGAAAGGAAAAATCTAAATCGCATCATATGATTTCTTTAATGAATTAGATCCCTTTCTACAAAAGCTCTTTTTGTGAATGAACTTTTGTGAACAACTTCACTTCACATATGCTTCCGATATCAATACTATTTGAGATAAAATTATAACCATGCAGTCATTAGCTACAGTATTGCATCGGGCAGTGCACTATATATTTTCTTTGCACACATTCTCTGCTATAGGACAGGAAGAATTGTAAAAAACTTTAAATCGTCTAAACCAGGGGTGTCAAACTCAATTCCTGGAGGGCTGGAGCACTGCAGAGTTTTGTTTCAACCCTGCTTCAACACACATACTGTACCCCCTGCGTCCCAATGTTCATACTATCCAGCCTATGTGAGATTAAAATAAGTGTGTCCCAAAGCATAGTATGTTAAAAAGATGCTAGAAGTCCCCAGATGGTCTACTATTTCAGGTTGATTTTTGAAGTGTTGATCCATGCACACTCTAATGGCTAATATTAAGCTTTGACAAATGATTCAATTGAGAACTACAAGCTCAAATCAAAAGCATAAAAAAAATACAAACATGGCGGATGTGCACGACCAATGGTTAAGTAGAGAGGTTGGTGCGTTCATGCCATATCGGACTTCATGTAATGGTGTTGCAATAGAAAAGCATAATTCCGAGTCAGAAGACGCGTTATCATCTCAAAATAATGGTAATTACCATATGGCGTGAATGCAGCATGGGTTTGAGTCATAATGATCTTCATTTAACCAGGAAAAAAATATTTATTTAATGTTATATGTGTTATATTTCATATACAACAACAATGTAAACTTCTATAAACATCTGTTTGTTCGTTAACTTTTAAATGCATCATTATAAAGAAAATATGAGCAGAGTTCTCCACATGAAGTCCCACGGATTGCAGATTATTGTGCTACTTCATTTCTCTCTGATATAGTAGGAAGTTAAATGAAATGAAATGTGAAGGATATAAACTGTGACAAGATCATTGAAAGGGCAGTTTACAATGACAGGGTGCATGTGTGACAGAGTGGTCCATTAAAGACGAAGCTGTATTCCATAATAGTATGTCCCAAAGCTTGCCTACTCTTCTACTACACACTCAAAAGTGTGTACATTTTCTTCACCAAAAAAAGTACATACTTTAAGGGTGTAGTGTACATTGGGACGCAGCAACCATGTAGTTTTCAAATAAGCCTGAAGGACTTGATTAGTTGGATAAGGTGTGTTTAATAATGGTTGAATCTAAACTCTGCGGGGACCTCCAGTAATTGAGTTTGACACCGCTGATCTAAACCAGCACCATGTGTGTTAGATTCTATACCATCTAAGCTACTAAAATAGGTGCTTCCAGAAGTCATAGATCCTCTTCTGAATATCATTAATTCATCACTGTCATTAGGATATGTCTCAGAAACCTTAAAACTGGCTGTTTTAAGCCTCTCATTAAAAAAGACAACTTGATCCTGGAGAATTAGTTAATGTATATAAATAATGTGTATGTATGTATGTATATATATATATATATATATATATATATATATATATATATATAATTAGTTATGTTCAACAACTACGTTTTATTCTTAGAGAAAAATGTTATTTGAGGATTTCTAGTGATGATTTATTCTGTATCATAGTGCAGAGACTGTTCTCATCAGAGAAATCCCAGCAACATAGTGTTGGCTCAGATCCGACCCACATCTGGCCTGCGTGTAATCCATGTTCGACACTATCGACCACAACATTCTTTTGAATAGACTAGGAAATTATGACATTAGTGGAATTGCATTGGCATGGTTCAAATCTTACTTATATAACCGTCATCAATTTGTAGCAGTAAATTAAAGGGGTCATATGATGCAATTTAAATTTTTTCTTTCTCTTTGGAGTGTTACAAGCTCTTGGTGCATAAAGAAGATCTGCAAAGTTGCAAAGACTAAAGTCTCAAACCCAAAGAGATATTCTTTATAAAAGTTAAGACACCATCTTAAAACACCTCATTTAAACACGCCCCCACAATGTCTACGACACAATGTGGGAAGATTTGCATATCACAGCCCAAATGTTAGTGCAAAGAAAGAAGGCGTAACTTTGATTCTCACTGTTGCCGCCGGCGCCATGCCGTAGAGATGCTGTTTTATTGTGAAAGTGAAAATACTTTGTTTGGCCTTCCAAAAGAGGACACAACTAGAAATCAGTGGTTAAGTTGTATTTACAACACTGTTCCAGAACAGTTCAATCCAAATATTCAGATGTGTGCACCACATTTTATGGAGGACTGTTTGCTGTTCCTGGGAGAGAAGACTACAATGGCTGTTCTGACTCTCAGTCTGTAAGTACGTTTACATATGTAAAGGATTTGAAACTGATGATTCAAATGCAAGTTTTGAAAAGTGGTTCTCAATTTCAGTCTTTGCGCCTGTCACTCTAGGAGCAAGGAGACACTGGATTTTTAACATGGACTTTTAATTCAAAGACGTGGAAACCACAGGAACTCACAGAAGACATTACAACAGCTGACAGCAAACTCAAAACTGGAACACCATTCATGCAGGACAAGACAATGGGAAGACTAGACAAACCTGGGATCAAATTAATGCAAACGGGGAACACCTGGAAAGAACACAATTGGGACAGGAAAACACACAAAACATGGGACAGAGTCTGACGGTGCCCCACTGCTCTGCACATTTTGTATGTTCTCTTATGGCTTCAGACATTTGTTCTATTCAAAGGTAAGTGCCACAGTTAGTGGACATCACAGGATATTCCGCCATGATTCCAGTTTGAAGTGAACATATATGTTCCATTTAAAGTGCACTGAAGTGTGCGAGACGTGAATTGAAATTTTATTTATTTACAGAGGAATATGATGTCACACTTGTCTGTGTGTGAAGAAGTTGTGCAGCACAAATCCTTAAATGAATGTTCTGAAGTGAAGTAAACTTCAACAGATTTGTCCTGCTCAGGGAGTAGGGAGCAATGAACATCATGAAGGGACCATGTCATTGTGAACAGTACATGCACGGAGCTCACTTCTAACGAGCTGATTATCTGGATCACGTGTTTTAACAAAGAGACACATGCAAAATACACAGAGCTAGGGGGCACAAGGACTAGAATTGAGGACCGCTGGTGTAGAGTAGCAATAGTTGTTTGTCATTACTCCGATCACAAATGCAGACATGATTTTATGTTTATGCGGGGCAATGCAACACAACGTGTAAAAACACAGTACAAGCCATTATAATCCGAAATTATGTTCCCACTGGATGCAAAAAATGCCTTGTTTTGATGGGTTTTATTGTTATTGTCTTGTCACACCGGTGTTCTGACTGGGACACACATCGTAGTATGGCACAAGACCACAAGAACCAGACGAGTCCTCTGCTCAATCTGGAATTAAACCACACCATGCTGGTTTCGTCTGTCCAGAGGAGAACTGTTCCCTCGACTGAGCCTGGTTTCTCCCAAGGTTTTTTTTTTCTCCATTTCTGTCACCGATGGAGTTTTGGTTCCTTGCCACTGTCACCTTTGGCTTGTTTAGTTGGGGACACAATTTCTGGCAACACTGTTGACTTGACTGCACAAACACTATTGGAAAAGAACTGAACTGAGCTGGAAGATGACATCACTGAATCAACAATGAACTGACTGATAAACTGACTGTTTTCTATTGACCTCTTGCATTATCAGCACACGTCTTTCCTGCTTAAGACTGCAAAGCTGCTATTTTACACAGTTTGTATTGTATATAGTGCTATATAAATAAAGGTGACTTGACTTGACATTTCTTCCATCCTGCTTTTCTCTCTGGAGAACACAGCATTTATCTGATTGACTGAATGTCTTGGTGTCATGCCAGGCCGATACATCAAAAAGGTAAATGTTTGCTCTCTGATGTTTACAGCCAAGCAAATATTTCATCTCTCTTTCCTTATATATATATATAAACATAGCGTGCATAATACATAAAATATTTCAGAGTGACTATTTACACCCAGGAAAATTTACGCTAGCCATACAACTACTGCCAGCCCAACGGATGCTAAGCTCTGACTACAAATTTATTTTTGATGCTGTTGATCATGTGGCCTGAAGGGTATTGCACATATTTCAACATTTATGTATGAGCATCCCAAGTTTTTCAACATTAATTCTATTTTAAGCCAAATTAGCATATTAGAATGATTTCTGAAAACTCACATTTATTGACATCACAGATTTCAAAGTATATTAAAATACATAAAAGTAATATTCTGATAATGACATTTTTTTTTACACGTGATATGAATGTATATATATATATATATATATATATATATATATATATATATATATATATATATATATATATATATATATATATATATATAAATATATGACACAAACATAACACATAAAACATGACACGTGTTCTGACATTGATTTGGATATAAAAAAAACTAATTTGAGATTCTAGGGCAATGAATGTAAGAGTTTTGTGTGTGTGTGTGTGTGTGTGCTAATGATGACCAGTGGGAGTCTGAGACCTGTAGAACCAGGGAAAATTCCCTCCAAGGCGTCTGGCCGGACTCTCCTGTCATCAGGGCTGTGATAGCACTTTCCTCTCTTTCTTTTCCCGAGAGAGAGAGTGACAGAAGGGGATGAGAGAAGCCGACTAAAATGTGTGAAAGAAATGTGCAGTGGACTCGAGGCTGCATCCCTTCAGCAACAGATGGGCTCCTAATGAACAATCCTCCAGCCAACAATGTGGAATGAGTCAAGAGCCGCACGCGGAGACAGCAGGACCACTGAATGAGTCAGCGGGCCACCAGACTCCCATTTCAGTCGTGGGTTGTTTATACAAAGAGGACAGAGGAGATGTCACTACAGGTGAACACAGGAGGTTACCTAAACCACCTGTCCACTGGTTTGTATCCTAGAGGCCACCTGTTTCCTCTGCAACAAATTGTTGATTGGTGTAATCTCAAAGGTTTCCGTAAAATGATTTAACAAAATTTACAACTGCCTGTTGTAAACTGTCTTTTTCAAACTCGCAACTTTTGGTAAACATGTCAAATTCGCATGACCAACTGAACAATACCAAATCTTAATTCCCTCGCATGAATTCCTGTTTTTTTAACCACAGTATTTCTCCCATGATAATTCGCAGAACAAACATAACAGTATCTTAATTCTCACATTGTTGGACTTGCAGATGACCACCAAGGATATATCTATAAAGTTATATAAGTTAATAATTGTGTGTAGGACGTAGGTTTGATTTTGACATTGGTGGGATGACAGCAGACAACCCCCCTTCTCCCCATCCAACCACCCCAACCTTTTTGCTTTTATGATAGACTTTTGACCATGGTTTCATGTTATCTAAAGTCTTTATTCATAGCTATATGGTAGCTAACATAGGCCTACTCAATGTTCATAAAGAGAGCTTTTTTTTGTTAGCATATTCATCAGACAATAATTACACAATTTTGATTATATAAAATCCAGCAGCAGTTTTAAATATTTTTTCTTTGGATTGTTTAGAGAAAATAGCCTAGAGATTGTTTAGCAAAATAGCCTATAACTTTATCAATTAGTGTTTCCATTAACAGATTTTGCATGTAAACACCATGTCTCTAGTATTAGGATTGACAGATATCATGTTGATATGATATCAGTTGTGTGTTTCTCTCTTCACAGCTTTCAGTGTAAGAGCATTTTATAATGCATTGTATTTTTGGACTTTGAATGTCTCAGTGCAGAAGCATGAATAAAACATCTCATGCACATACCATCAGTGAATCTGGACCATAAGACCTCCACTGTTTAAGGTGGACCAACTGACCCTTAGATTGCATTGAAGACTGCTGAATTTTTACTACATGACATTTGATCTTTAATTTTGTGCTGTGGTGTAGCAGTTAAAGCTCAGGACGGTTTTGGAAACAGCACTCAAGTCAATTTACTTCTGTAATATGGCTTATTTCTGAGCAAAACAATTTAGCATAGGAACAGTTGATTTCTAGGTGCAAATTTTTGAAACTGATACATAAGACATTGATAAATCAGCCACAATAAG
Organism: Carassius carassius; assembly: GCF_963082965.1. NCBI lineage: Eukaryota > Metazoa > Chordata > Actinopteri > Cypriniformes > Cyprinidae > Carassius > Carassius carassius. The sequence goes on from NC_081800.1 coordinate 22,788,744, forward strand.
ATCAGTAATGTATAGTAGCGAAGTAGATAGGGCCAATTTTGATTTAACAGTTTACTTATTTGGCAGGGTTCAAGGTTTTTTAATTCCATAGATATTGTTTTAAAATGATAGCATGATCTTTATTCTGTATCACGTAGTAACTATTAAAAGCATTGTACATCAGAATAAGACCCTGTTAATCAGCAATGGATGTTTCTTGCGGTGTGGTAATTTTAGCAGGATGAGTTTAAACGACTTTTGGTTGTATTATGTTATGACGTAAGACCTCTCTCCCGTTTTCAAATTAATCTTCTTAAAACGAGACTCTCTGATTTGATATGCTTTACTATATAGAGATGAGGCTCTAGTGTCTACTCATTAGTGAAGAGGATAATGATAACCACCCATGGTCTCATACAGAGTTACTCAAAGCATGTGTGTGTGTGTGTGCATCTGTTTACATCTGTGTGTGTTCTATCTTTGACCTAAAGAGACTGTGATGTCTTGTTCTAATAAGCTCTACCTTCACAGATTTAATGACTAAAAACGAACTCCATCACAGTTAATTTCTACGGCGAGGATATTAAACTGATCTTAATTCACAGAGTTCAGATCAGAAGTTTATTATTAACAGATGTAGAAATAACAATACTGACCACCAAGTTAGGTCTGTTTGTTCATGTATATTCATGTACAGCGTGACTGTGTTGGGTGAATTTCATTAAATTATTATTATCATTATTATTATTATTATTATTTCAATTAGAATGTAATTTAAGAAAACCTGGAAAATGTTAAGGAATTTACAAAAAAATAGAAAAGTCATGAAAATAATAAATTAAATATATATATATATATATATTTAAATGTATAAAATAATATTATTTAAAATACTTTTACATCAAAAAGAAAAAAAAGAAAGAAAAAGCACTGACAAGTCATAGAAATTGTCAATTATGGTCTATAGTTTTTGAGGCAGTTCACTGTCGACTGCTCATTTTTCCACCATTACTTTATTTTCCAAATATCTTATTAATTGCTTGTTTCACCTTCACTTGTCTGTATTGAGCCTCACATTGTGTCTACTGTTGATTCTGACTGTTATGGACAAGACAGACTAATATGATTTTTAAATCATATATATATTTATTTATTTATGTGTGTGTGTGTTTGTGTCAGAAACTTTAAAGAGAATAAAAACTACATTTGCCTATTTTACTCCATATTTGTTTTTGTAATCTTTTTTTCAACATGTAATAACTTTTCCATTTCTGAAACGACTTTCTTTTTTAGATGCTGCCACAAATCCTTTTTATTTTCAACTCCTCCCCTTCCACCACACACATCGATTGGATCATTTTTTATGATCCATACAATTCCCGATTTTAATCATTCAGTATCAGGTGTCACTCTGAAATATGTCAGCTTACAGAAGTAAAATGTGTTGTGAACAACTTTTCATGTTTATAAGTCGAATTCAGTGAGATTCTTTTAAAACAATAAACCTGTCTGGAAGAGTCTGACTATCAACAATATCTAAGCCATAGTCAAAGTCTATCTTTGTGAAACCGGCTCCAGCTGCACTGATCTGGACTCTCATGTATTCAGGAGCTCTGTCAGTGTGGCAGAAGTCATTACTGAGCTGCGTGGAATAGAGAGTGCATCTTTGCTGAAGATGAAAGATTTCTGCAGAATTTCCCCCATCCAAATGAAGTGGGACAGAATGGAGTGAAGAGGAGCAGAAGCTGATTGAAGAGAGAGTGCTTGTGTTACTGTGTGAGGTCAGTTTCATTTCACCCCAATATATATTACATATATATATATATATATATATATATATATATATATATATATATATTTTTTTTTTTTTTTCAATTATTATTCCAAAATGTTATTTTCTACTTTCTCTTCCCTCAAGGTTGCTAAGGGATTTAATGGTGGTTACTAGGGTGTTCTGTTTGGCTGCCAGGTTATTGTTCTGAGGTTGGTATCATATTCTGAGTGGTTCCCATTGCATGGTTGATAAGCTTTCTATATGTACAGTAGTTGCTAGGGTGTGCTGAGTGGTTACCAGGAAATTCCTATGTGGTTGCTACATTATTCTAAGTGGTTGCCAGGTCATTGCTGTGAGTTTACTAAAATATTTTCAAAGGTTGCCAGGGCATTGCTATGTGGTTACTAATGTGTTGACTGTGGAGTGTTTTAAATGGTTGCCAGGGAGTTGCTTTGTGGTTGCTAGGCTTTGACTATTTAGTTGCCAGTGTATTCAGATTGGTTGCCAGACTGTTAAATCTTATGAAGAAGCACTCTGAGATGCAATTTTTAAAGGCGCTATAGAAAATAAAGTTTATTATTATTAACACAAGCTGATATACGGATAGTGAAGACACATTGGATAGTGAAGATGGAGGAAACTGCTTGTGGAAGTTTTGTAATAACAACAATATCTGTATGATGTGTCGAAAATGTACCAAAACTGTAAAGACAGAGATAACGCTGGGGGAAAATCACCTTTGTAAGAAATTATAATCTGCCTCGACCCAGCTGCCACTCTACAATATGTTTGATCATGCTCATTTCCCAAAATGGCTTAATTATTATAGAGAAGAAGAAAGTCAACAGTTATGTTGTTTGTAGACCATTTGGGATGATCACATCCTGAGCAAATGGTTACCAAGTTTAGAATGGGAATGGTGTGGGACACTGAGAACCACCTCAGAAAAAGCGGTGTCAGAACTTAATTAACATAGAGACTACAGCTGTTACAACAGGAGCAACTTCATTTAAATGAAGGGTAGTACACTGAAAATGTATGAAATGTTTTAATTTAGAATGTTCTGTGTTCATTCTGACTCCATTGAACCCAAGGTACTACATGTACTTTGTCACTGCTATGCTGCACTTAACATCTTCATCAAGATCTTCAACGTCCTCATCACTTTTACTTACACCTTAGTTTACCTCTAACTTTAATAGAATAAATAGTAAATACAGTAACACAGATCTGTTACAGTATGAAAAGAATCCACAGCTGTCATCCCTGAAGGACAGGATGCTAGCCTTGTTTAGACAGGAAATCTTAAATAAAGTTTAGGAGATCCCTTACCATTTCTGACAGCTGCTGTGATGGATCTGAAACTTACATTGCACCTAACCTTGAGAGGAACAGCTGCCAGAATGGCGACAGGCTGTACATTACAGCAGCAATAAATTGAGCAATAAAAAGACAGCGGTATTGATGGCAGAGCAGAACTGATAAATAGATTTGAATAGAGCAGATCACTTGTGACTTGCTGTTGTTTTTTTCCTTAAACTGATCTCTGTCCCGGAATGAATAGAAAATCTAAATTCAGCTTGAGTTCTTTTGTTCCTCATAAGGTTATAAAATAATGTACTTTTTAGAGATACCATAGTTTGCACAAATATTGCATTAGAATGCTATTTTATGATAATACATTAATACATAATACTTAAATCTTACATATGTAAATAGTACACAAATCTTTCAAAAATATCTGTTTTATACAAATTATAAATCTTTTTTTCTTTGTGATATTATTTTCATGACAGTTAAGCAGATTTTCTCCCATATTAATATTTCACATATTCTATATTATTTATATAATATTAATTATATAATTGTATAATAATAAATGTTTAAGGTAGTATTTATTGCACCACCTAATAAAATTAATAAAATATTATTATTAATATATTTTACTATAATAAAGTAAAACAAAAAAGTAGTGAGATTGTAAGGTAAATAATGTTACAACATTATTGTTTGTTTTGATTTCATTCATTTTCCTGATTTTGCTTTAGGAATGCTTAAATGCACACATTTGGTCAGAAAAGTGCTTTTATTGATGAGACGACCTGTTTTAATTCAATTGGGGTGTTTCTCAAATGCTTTGATATTGAAATAGAAATGTTTTATAAGTGCATAGGCTATATTAATAATCGAGCCTATGAAGCTCTTTCTACCTTTGATGTTCTGTGTTGAAGCCAGTTGTCTCTTGCAATCAAGGTTGATGGTTTAGTAATTATACAACAGTAAACACTCTTTTATTCTCTGAGAAATGAAGGTGCTTTGAAATGTGAATGTTGTAAGTTGGCCTTGAAATAAGAGTAGGCTACTGTAGGCTATGTGCATGCATTTCCATTGAATAGCGTCATCACGTTAGCATTTCAATAAATTGATTAATGGTGAATCACGATGGCTGTTTACAAATAATAGCTCTGATCATTGTGACATAATTAGACTTGAATGTTTTGAATGTCAAATTTCTTCTTTGATTATCATAGTTTAAGTTGTGTTGTCTTTTTAATAAGCAAACACTCAAGCAACCGAATCACTAGATGTTGAATATAAACTAGTTGGTTCTAGTGCACTTGAACATAAAAGAAACCTGAATATGTTTCCTCTCAATAGGGCTCCACAGAGCTGTGACCATTTTTTTTTCTGCCAGTGCGACAAAATTTTGTAAGCGGTCGCTAGTGCGACCACTGCGTAGTCCAACTCATAAGTGCTGCCATTTCTGTGGCATATGAGAAACATCAAATGGCAAATGAAACAAAAGCGTAACGAAACCATCGTCTATCAGCTCAGACCAATAATTGAGAGCAGCGCAAACAAACTGGTCTGAACTCAGAACAGGTTTACTCAGGAAACAGTGTTGATCTCGAGGGGCGTTATAGCATAACGTTGCGAGATCCAGTGAGAAGCGTTTGAATTATTTTCAGACTTTGCAGTTTTCTTCACAAATAAGACAAGAACCATCAGTGACCAATTCTCCACACCGCAGACTGAGGACAACTTCACAATGACCGACGCACACTGTTTTTCTTCCTTCTCCCCACTCTCAGAGATGGACGTTTCCAAACTTCTCCTGTCCAATCATCCTACTACTTGTCCACTTGATCCGATCCCCACTCACCTCCTTCAAGAGATCTCTTCTTCAGTCGTACCTTCGCTTACTCACATTATCAACTCCTCTCTTCACTCTGGAACATTTCCCTCAGCATTCAAGCTGGCCCGGGTAAGCCCACTGCTCAAGAAACCATCTCTAAATCCAGCGCTTCTTGAAAACTACAGACAAGTATCCCTTCTTCCATTCATTGCAAAGACACTTGAGCGAGCTGTGTTCAACCAGCTTTCTATGTTCCTTGTACAGAACAACCTCCTGGACAGCAACCAATCTGGCTTCAAAAGTGGCCACTCAACTGAGACTGCTCTGCTCTCGGTTACTGAAGCCCTGCGACTAGCAAGAGTAGCTTCAAAATCCTCAGTACTCATCTTACTGGATCTGTCTGCTGATTTTGACACTGTTAATCACCAGATTCTCCTGTCCACCCTCAGAAAGATTGGCATCTCTGGAACCGCAGTCCTGTGGGTTAAATCCTACCTCTCTGACAGATCCTTCAGTGTGTCTTGGAGGGGTGATGTTTCTAAGGCACAACACCTTGCTACTGGGGTTCCTCAAGGCTCAGTACTTGGACCACTTCTCTTCTCCATCTACATACCGTCATTAGGATCTGTCATTCAGAAGCATGGCTTTTCTTATCACTGCTACGCTGATGACACCCAACTCTACTTCTCATTCCAGCCAGATGACCCGACGGTAGCTGCTCACATTTCAGCCTGTCTGAGTGACATTTCTAGCTGGATGAATGACCATCACCTTCAGCTTAACCTTACGAAGACAGAACTCCTGGTGATTCCAGCTAACCCATTGCTTCATCACAACTTCTCTATACAGCTGGGCTCATCAACCATTACTCCTTCGAGGAAAGCCAGAAACCTAGGAGTTGTGATGGATCATCAGTTAAGCTTCACAGACCACATTGCTACAACGACCCGGTCCTGCAGGTTAGCCTTATACAACATTAGGAAGATTAGACCCTTCCTGTCAGAGCAAGCCACCCAACTTCTTGTCCAAGCTCTTGTTCTCTCCAGACTGGACTATTGTAATGCTCTCCTGGCGGGTCTTCCTGCATGTACTGTCAAGCCTCTGCAATTGATCCAGAATGCAGCAGCGAGGGTTGTCTTCAATGAGCCAAAAAAAGCTCATGTTACTCCTCTCCTCATCAGGTTACACTGGCTACCAGTAGCTGCTCGCATCAAATTGAAGGTACTGATGCTTGCCTACAAGACGACCACTGGCACGGCACCAACGTACCTAAACTCACTGGTTAAATCTTATGTGCCCTCCAGAGGTTTGCGCTCTGCAAGTGAACAACGCCTTGTGGTGCCATCCCAAAGAAGTTCAAAATCACTCTCACAGACCTTTTCCTGGACTGTTGCCAGCTGGTGGAATGACTTCCCAATCTCAATTCGTACAGCTGAGTCCTTACTCATTTTCAAGAAACATCTAAAAACTCATCTTTTTTGCCTGCATTAACCAACTAATACTAGCACTTTTCAGTAAAAAAAAAAAAAAAAAAACTGTATACTGTTGTTGTTCTCTTGTTGACCTGACTGCTTCTATTGTTCTCATTTGTAAGTCGCTTTGGATAAAAGCGTCTGTTAAATGATTAAATGTAAATGTAAGCACTTTCATTGAAATTCAAGGTTTTCACACAACTATTTTAAGAACTTTAAAGCTAAAAAAAAATATATATATACTTTAAATGTTATTTTAATGGAATGACCAAAATATACTTTGCTGAAACAAAGAAATCTTTTTTTATAAAAAAAAAATAAATAAAATTGCTATAACCCGTAGATGGCAGCAGAAGAGCAGTTATTGGCTTATAAGTCGTTCATTTCTACTTTTTGCTTTATATTTTGAAATTATAAAATCATCCCCTGGCGCCGCAGCATAAATGGCTGCCCACTGCTCCGGGTGTGTGCTCACAGTGTGTGTGTGTGTGTTCACTGCTCTGTGTGTGTGCATTTCGGATGGGTTAAATGCAGAGCACAAATTCTGAGTATGGGTCACCATACTTGGCTGAATGTCACTTCACTTTTCAAATCATCAGGAAATCTAATTTTGTAAACCTTTTGCACAGTGCCTTGAAAAAAAAAATATTCACAAAGAGTGTTCCTTTTATAATCACTTAAGTTATCAGTCAGTTCTGTATAATACTAAAGAACAATAATGGTACATTGAATATATTATTTTCATGTAAAAATTGCATTTTTCACGTAACTGTTGTTAATAAAAGTACATTTTGTAAGATTCCCAACACAAGCAGAGTGCTTTACACCAATAAATAAACTTAAAAAAAGTTTATTTTAAAAAAAAATATATATATATAAAAAAAAAAGTAATATTTTTAGAAACTACATGTAATAAAGCAAAACAATAATAATTTTATGATTAAATTATCTTTATTATTAATACCCCCACACACCACCACCCCAGCACAATCAAATCTCCTCCTGGTGCCACCATCTGTAGAACTGCTCTCAAATGTTAGTCCGGAGCCCTGTTTACTTGTTTACCTGTTTACCTGTTTTACCCTGAGTTAAAGTCTTCAGGGCTAAATGACACCACTTCAGCATGTTCCCAAAGACTTAATCCCCATCAGACATTAATGCTATTTTTAGAGCCCTCTGGGTCATCGTGAAATGAACGTCATAAATGGTGTCTAATGGAGATGCGGTGAGACAGCGGCGCTGAAATTGAATCTGCTTTAATGCTGAGCTCACCTGAAGACTCACAGAATTAAACAGAAACATTACACGAGAGGAAAAACAAGCTCTCCATCTGACTGTGTTTACACTGCACAGCAATGAGCTCACTCTCAGCTATTGCAGATGGAGACATGGAAAAATGCAAACAGATTTACATTTCATAAAAGCAATAACAGTGCTTGCAAAGGCAGGAGCTCAATAACATTTAAGTTTTAGCTGAGTTTAGGCTTTAGGTTTAGGTTCTCCATAAACGAAATGTCACACTTGAACTGCTTTAGTGCAAGCAAATGTTTTTTGGAGTATTTTATCCAGTAATAATATCTTTGAAACATTTACTTAAGGAAAAATTCATTAAGACTTGTTTTGAGAGAATACTCTATTTGTAATTGTATTTTTCCATTTAAACATATAACATTTCTAATAATTATTTTAAGCATTTCTATACTAATTTCATCGATTTATTCAGTGATAAGTCATTTATATTATAATTAAAAAAAAAATATATATTGTTATTTAGTCTTATGATTTGTGGTTTCGAGGGATATTTCCGTTCGTGAGTAAGAGATAAGAGAATATCTTCCTTTCAAGGTTTTTAACATCACAGGTCAGTCATTTTCCATGGCTTGTGGTAGGCCTATAATAGGCTATTTTTTTGTTGTAATTTCTGTGCATCTGATAATAACACATGTTGGATTTGTGCTGGTCAGATGAAGTCTAAGCATTGGAACAACTAAAATTATCTTTTCTCTTTTTTTGCCATAATTATTTTGTCTCCTGGATCTGCTCTTCTGTTGATACAGTTTTGGGTATCAGACAAGACTAATGGGTTTTTGGTATTAGACAACTTTGCTCACTAGATGTTCTGCTAGATCAAGTACCGTTTAGAAGTGTAAACAGTTCAGAACAGTTCTAAACAAATATGTCAGTGGATTTTGATGTTGAGAGGACAACAGAAAATTGGCTTTTTTATTTTATTGGGAGAAGCTTTATTATGGATTATGGCGAGAAGAAACTCTTGAAATTTAAACCGTCTTGATGGCTTTGTTTAATACAAACATTTAGCCTTTCATTTCTTAAGATGCTAACTGATGGACTGGAGTGGTGTGGATTACTTGTGGATTATTGTGATGTTTTTATCAGCTGTTTGGACTCTCATTCTGACAGCACCCATTCACGACAGATGATCCATTGGTGACCAAGTGAAATGTTGCTGAAAATTCTCCAAATCTCTTCCCTAGAAGAAACAGACGTACAGTGTAGAGATTTAGAACAACCTCTAACCAGAATGTTTGAGGAACATAGCTTAGAAGCACTTTAATGAAATATGGAATTAATTTAGACCACTGGATGTTACACACACACACACACACACAGGAAGAGAAAAAAAGGACATGGAGAGAAAGAGAGAGAAACACGCGTGCGCTCACACAATATGCCATGTGCTACTCCATCCAAGATCATACCTGATTTAAAGGACTGTAGTGAGTATGGAGCATTTTTCATTAGAGCATTTTGATCTGAGATAAGCAGCTCCGCACAACTGTGACTGTTCATTGCGTGTGTCACTCGTGAGGACTACCCATATGAATCTGCGCTGATTAGCTCTGATTGGAGAATCACAAGCACCTACCAAATGCTTCACTTATACCTTTAATGAATCGCACAATCCACCTCATGCTAAATTCAAACCTAAAGCACAGTTGATACACTCACACCTAGATATTACAGCACGCTGTATAAATATACAGTTGTGTAAGGGATTAGATCATGCAAAAATGAAAATTTTTCCATAATTTACTCAACCTTGTGTTAGAAAAGGAGAAATGTTGAAAGATCATCCTCAGTTTATCATCTTGTTTTCCAGTATCAATATCTGAACACTGTATCAAAAATACACAAGTCTCTTTTTTTCTGATAAATACTTGAAAATTATGTGACTACATTTAAAACAAGAAAATATGTCTGCCAATAGGAAGAATAATAAATGTTTTCCATTGAAATTATGTTACTTTCATAGCCTACTGGCAGATTTTTTTTATTAAGAATGTTAAGGTATTTATACTGAAAAACAAGACAAAAATACTGAGAAAGAAAAACATTTTTTTGCAGTGTGAACATTGGTTTGAGTGTTTACATGCTCTGTAAATTTGCATTATCAGATCTTTTTATGCAGCCTTTAGGACATGCACTAATATAATGTGATATTTACCTCTTTGTGACCTCCAGACCTTTTGTCTTGTCTTCTATCTGGATTCTACAGGCTCAGAGCTGAAAAACAGCAAAGCTGCACTCATGTCCTTATGGGACTGTGACAATCATCTCCTCTGAGGACTTGGATGATGAAATGTCTGGCCTAGATCTACAAAACACCCAGATGTGCCATTCCAGGCTGGGACAAAAAGGTTATGAATGAAACCTGATAAGAGCTTAAAGAACAACTGTCTGGAACAAACTCTTTCAAAGAACCAGACTTGGAAACTGTTGGATGAAGGTAAAACTCTAGAGGTCTTATGTGATTAAATTGCAATAAACATTTAAGGGTTTGCCTTTTTCCTGTTTGTTCTTTAATTGACGTGTAGATCAGTCATGCAATGAAGAATTATAAACTATTTAAATGATCATAGGTAGGATAATAAAATTATAGCTCTGAAACCATGCTATAAGATACTAAGATTTTGTGTTCCTCAGAAAGGAATAAATCATGGATTTAAATTTTAGTATACTAAATCTAATAGATATTTCATTAAATTTTAGATATTTGTTGCACTATTGCTAGTCACCCAATTTCAGATTTGTATTATTTTACTAGGTCATGTCCAGGCACCAATTCTGCACATGCAGAACCAGTATTATTTTAGTGTTATGTTTAATCATTTTAATTTTAGATTTTGCTAAAAACTCTGTGTGAAACTTAGCAGAACTTCCTCTGAAATCAGAGTATTCTGTATGGTTCTAGTGGCTACTCATTACTGGATATCGATCATCAATTTAATGTTCAGTGCTGCTCCTCTGCCAAAATGACCAGTCATACCAATACTGAGTGAACAAATTCAGTAGTTTGCACATCTGGAGAACTGCACCTCAATTGACATGGCAACGCTTGAAATTAGCACACTTTTTAAGAAGATTAGAATGTTTTTTGAATAAGCCATTCAACTCAGATTATCCACCCAGAATATCTAAATTTCCTGTGCATGACTTTAAAATGATTGCCCTGAGAAGATGGGAAACCTTTAATCTACTCTGAGGTAGCTCACTGCATGATGGCAAGAGAGAGAGAGAGAGAGAGAGTTTTATTCTTGCAATGCAGTGGTTTCCATCTGACAGATTAATGTGAATATATTGTGTCATTGCAGAGATTTCAGTGTTACAGACCACTGTATTAAAACAGTACAACTTTGTTTAAACAAAGAACACAAGCTTTATGCATATTGGAATGTTGAGTTATGATAAAGCTCAACACTAATGGAAGTGCTGCATATGTACAGTAGTGTCCAAACAATGAAGTTCTTTCTGTTAGGATGCTGCCTTCCTGTAAAGGCATCATATTATACAGCAACACATCTCACTAGATTTTAGCTTTACTTTTAGTAAATCAAAGAGTAAAAAATCATCTCTTTTCAACACCATATTCTCTGAGGTGGTAACTGGTTAGCTCTAGTGTTCGTTGTAAACTTGTTGTGGCATGCAATCAACTTTACATACTGAAATAATGGAAAGTAATAATAAAATTAATTCATTTCTAAGACATATCTTGATGATGATAAGAAAATCAATGGGTGTGGTTAAAAAACCCAACTAAATATGCAGAAAAATGTAATAAAACATGTTTTTTCTTCACTGTAGGATTTTAATCTCACCTGAAGACAAGAGGACAGATCTCCGATGGAGCACTGCTGCATTTAGCCAAGCTTTAATAAATGGTCTTTTGATATTTATCATGAAACCCGCAACCAGGAAAAAAAAACAGGAAAAAAGTAAAAAAAAATGAAAGGGGTTACAGATGTATATGAACAAGGACTTGTGAGGGTCAGTGGCATTGAACTCTTTAGCTAATGGTGGATGGTGTCCAACATCAGTCACAAGTTTTAAAGTTTTAAAATGGGATGTTTCCATTTCTGACTGGTCAACACAGATTTTCTGCTGTGCTAAAATAAATTAGTTAGAAAAACTATTAACCTTAGTTTAGATGTCAGAGACATGTGATTTAATAATATATTAAAGTAAATTTATGCTCCAGTACAAATGTCTAAACATTCAAGATATATTCACTTGACTGGCAAAATTACTTAAGGATATTAAGTGTATTTTTCTGAAAGATGTACTGAAGAAATACTGAAATAGAATGTATGACTTTAAACTAAACTTTAAACCTAGATCTTGACCTAAATACAAAACCATTACTATGCATAATGGTGTTTTGGTCAAATAAATTTGCCATTTGACTTTTGACCAAACGGTTGAAGGATTTCATACTTAAATAGGACAATGCAGTCATGCAGCAAGGGCACAGCTCTACCTCTTCATTCATGCATTACTCTTAAAAATAATGCTCTTTCATGAACTGGGTTGTTTCAAAAATGTGCTATAAATCTCTATCCATGACAAATTTCTTTTGGGAAGTAAAAGGTGTGAGCATAATGATGTCTTATTTGTCTTGGGGAAAAATCAATGTACGAATGGCCATTAATAATCTAATTACTAATTATTATTAATTATTATTATTATTAATTCTAATTACTAATCCAATTTATAATGTAGCATTGGCTATTTCAGGTGACATTACTAATGTGGGGAGTTTTGAGTTGTATTAACTCTGTTTGGTTACCTACATTCATCAAAATATATTTTGTGTGTGTGTGTGCCAAAGAAGAAAGAAATTTATACAGGTTTGAAACAACTTGAAGGTGAGTAAATGATGACAATTTTTATTTTTGGGTGAACAGTCCCTTTAATTTATTTAGGTTTATTCAATGATATTGCATAATATTTTGAGTAAATACCAGTTAATTTAGATATATATTATATAGCCTACAGTATATGAGAATAAATTCAGATATCTCAAAACTCACATGCAAACTTACTCAGGAAATGGCCTATTTATCTCTGTCTCTCCAGCTCTTGGAGTCGCAAGGCACGGGTCAACACAGGATTGATGTTTTCACTCAGTCTCCTCATCTCTTATCCGCAATAGCTAGAGGATATCTCACGACGTGATCAGAAAAAGGAACACGTGACTTTTGGCGCGCACGGCTAGATGAGGGTAGTTCGGATGATATAATGACAGTGGTTTATCCTGGGGGTTTGAGGTCCTGGACCACCATTATTACCCTGCTGGTGCTGGCGATGGTTTAAATGTTATTATTCCTTTCACTTTGCATAGTCTCCTTCAACCTTGTCCTTCAACGAATAAGTTAATGGCTAAAAAGTCAAACCTATTACTCTGCAAAGGAATTGTCCTTTCCTCTTGAATATTTCATCCATAAAACCTAAAAGCTAATGTTTGAAGTGTTTTATGCAAGTTAAACCTTCGAGTAGCTTACAATAAGGATTCCATCCTCACCGCGCTCCCTTCAGGAATAGTCTGCGCGCGCTCTCATCAGAGGCGGGAAGCGCGAGCGAGTGTCGCGGCGTCCTTGTGCTACCTTGAGAAAAGGATGCGAAAACCCTACGAAACTCGTTTCCGGGGTCAAAAGGGGGTTAGACTCGCTGAAAACAACCCTCATTATGATCTTGAACGCGCTCGCTTTGAATACTCCACCCACAGGATACAAAATTGACGCGCGTGTTTGGAGCTTGTGAGGAAAATACCGACGCGTTGACGGTACGTTTGATCGGTTTGTCAGCGCTCTTGACGTGTAACGTTAGACCGCTGAGGGATATTTATTACTCTTAAGGACTTTTTTATGGACTCAATCGATCGTCGGAAATTTCTTGGTTGTCCAAACGCTTTTGGAGACCGACGTGAATTTGGAATTTTTATATGTCATGAGACATTAATCGTGTAGGTTACGACAGTAGCCTGCTGATGGATTTTTTTAAATTACTTTTTATTGACGCTATCGTCGCAATGATCGAGTTTACGTGGAAATAGGCAACTTTTTTGAGTAACCCCAGAGTGCAGTCTGGACGATGCGTTGTTTTTTTTTGGGAAGGATATGTATTTGGGAACGTTCTTAATAGCTGCTAATTTAAACGCAGGTATGTTTTATTATTTAGTTACTCAGAAATCACACTGCACCATTTTTTATTTAAAGAACGTTTTGGTGTATTTGTACGTACGAATAAGCCACCTCGTAAAATACGTACGAATTAGTTGTGAGATAGCATTGGAATATCGTGTTCATGTAGGCTACTAAATTTGAGAATAATGTTCTGAAATGTATCATTCTAAAGCTGCAGCTTTCTTTCCAAATCATTTTAAAATTTGCATCTTACTGAACCAGGAATTTCATGTCTGAGGAAACTGATATCCGCATTTGGATAAACTGAACGAGACTTGTTCAGCGCAACTACGTCCACTGGTGATGCCGGAGGTCACGTCCACCAGAAGTGATAGGCTAACATCCAAAGGCATTATGTTTTTATGCAACACCACAGCCATCAAGGACTGGAGCTATTTCCTTTCTCAAATCTTGCCTCTTGTGAATAAATCTGCGGGATTTGTTCATCAGAGTATGGATCGGGTGGAGGCGGTGACGAGCACCATAGTGACGGCTCTGGAGCCTAACCTGAGCGGCATGAGCGCCAGTCACCCGCCGCTCAACTCCAATCACACGTCCGGGTTGGAGCACGTCTTTCAGTACTCGTACTCCGAGAGCGACCAGGAGTACGCGGACTACAAGACGCCGCCGAGGGACTCGATAGCGCTGCCCAAGGCGGTGCTGTACCTGGTCATGGCGGCGCTTGTGGTGGTGGCTGTGGCTTACGCGATAGTGGGGCACCTGTTGAAGGATCTCGTGCATGAGTTCGTGGGTAAGTGTATTTTGGAAATATAATGTGAATTTGATCAATTAAACAACACTGACAAATCACTGTGAATGTATTTGTGTGTTTTGGCTATGTGCAATTATAATGAAATAGGCTACAGATGATTCGTTTTTTAAAAAAGCTGGTCAACCAACAAAAAGTGACCCCCACCATAACAAGCAAGATCAGCCTGACAATACCGTTTATTAGTTAAAGCTGCTATTTTTCAGCAGGTCATGCTTATCTGCTCATTTATTCATTAATTCATTGCAGCCATTAACACACACTATAACAATATATGGTCGTTTTTATTGTGGAATAGTTTTCTGTAAGTGTGTATTTGTGTGTTTTGGCTATGCAGTAACAACAGCGAGATGAAATACAGAATGCAACTCTGTCTTGCATCAGCTTTGCTCATTGCATTTTTGAAAAAAGAAAAAAAAGAAATCAAAACCAGCCTAAGGTCTTAACATGTTTAGACTGGTTTTCCAGCTGAAAATTGCTTAAAAACCCCTCTAAAACCAGCCAACAGATAAGCCTGACCATGCTAGACCAGTTAAGACCACCTAAGTTTGTTTTAAGCTTTTTCGTTAACAGGTCATAGTCATTTACAGCTCATTCATTCGTTCATTAATTGCAGCCATTAACAAACAGAATAACAATACAATGTTTTTTTGTGGAAAAAAATTCTTTTAAGTATATATTTGTGAGTTTTAGTATTTATTAAAGTGAGATGAAATACAGAAATGCAACTTAGTCTGCATCAGTTTTGTACATTGCACTAAAAAAAAAATCAAACAAACAGTCTGATCTGGTGTAGGCTGGTTTCCCATGCAGAGTGCTTGAAGCCCCTCTAAAACCAGCCAACAGATCAACCTGACCATGCTGGATGATCTAAGGTTGTTTTAAGCATTTATTGTTTTTCAGCAGGTCATGCACAACTTATTCATTCATTCACTGCAGCCATTAAGCTACACTTTAACAGTATATAATACTTTTAATGTGAAATGTTTTTCTGTTTGTGTGTTTTGTGCTTTTTTTTTTATTTTTGGTGTATTTAAGCATTCATAAGAGATTAGTTTGGCTCAAGTGTGTTTTTGGAGGATTCTTCATATGTTTAATATCTACGCATATGCATGTAAGTGTAATGGACTCATAATATTCTGTTTTTAAGGACCTTGATGGAGTACACAAGTTTTGCGTCAGTTCCAACATGCATCTCTGAAATGGACCTGACAGTCACAATGTATATTCACATTCACCTCCACAAGCATCTCAACCAATTCTCTTAAGAATTGAGTATCCAGAAGGGAATGAAAATAATTACATGAAATTCCTTCAGAGTCCCTCACTTTTGTTTTTCAAAGATCTTGATGTTTTCCTGAAGCGATGAAGCAGGCAGGTCACACACACACACACACACACACACACACACACACACACACACACAGGAAAAGCAGAGAGGGGAGCTCTCAACAATACCTGAGAGATTACTCCAAAAACCCTGGTTACACCAAGTACTGTTCTGTAGATGGTGCTCTGTTCATTTATGTTGGTCCTGAGAGGTGTAAATGTAAAGATCACTTGTTTGGTGAGATTCTCACTGTAGTATTTCTCTCTACAGGGTCAGACAAGGAGAAAGCTCACTTTTACCATTTTAGTAAGATACCATTTTGATTTACAAGTCAGATGTCCTCTTTAGTTTGCGTTTTGTCTGCTTGTCTGTGATGATCAGGCAATTGGAGTTTTCTTCAAAACTGACTTTTGATTCATTTATTTTCTAAGCGACAGGAGTTGCATTTATCTAGGTGAACAATTTAAAGGGTTGGGATTAAGGGAAACCACAAGAACACCCTAGAACCCATCTAGCAATGACCCAGAAGTCCCTGGAATCAACCTAGCATCCACTCAGAACACCCTAGAATAGTGGCGTTCACTTTTGTATTCACTGAAAAAAGTTAAACTACTGTGCACTTAAAGTGCATTGGTCTAATAGAAAATCATGTTTTTTATAAAAAAAAATTTTTTGCATTTAAATGAAAGCAAAAAATAAAAATAAATAAACAATTTAATTTTCCTGTCCATCTGAAACAGTTAAGCCTAATTGGCATACTGTACATTCGTATGTTGGGCAATTTTCATGCCATCACATGGCTCTGGCTCTGCTTATCAGCCAGTTAACTCACACACTTCAGACTGCTGCTGCTGTATTTGCTCATCTTAATTCCAGGGTGGACAAAGTCGAAGGACAAATGCGTTTAATATACAGCCTATGGCTGTGTATATAGGCTGGTATTTTCAGTTAGTGTTCAATTTGATGGAGCATTTAGACCGGATGACGCACATTAGAGTTGTTTGAATCATTAATCAAGTAGCACTTTAATTCGCAATAGGTGAACTGCAAAGTGTTTAATTAATGTAGTCAGACAGCAGCCTGGGGCTCATGGATAATGTGTAGTGTGTATAGCATTACAGAAAGATGCTGTTGTTGCTTCCTAATTGGAATATCAGATTTGTTTTTTATGAATTGTGATGTATGACATGGACATATAGTTGAC
Source organism: Carassius carassius (assembly GCF_963082965.1). NCBI lineage: Eukaryota > Metazoa > Chordata > Actinopteri > Cypriniformes > Cyprinidae > Carassius > Carassius carassius. Next base: position 22,805,889 of record NC_081800.1, read on the forward strand.
AGTTTTAGTGAGATTCATCCGGCTTGTTTCATAAAAAAGTGCTGCATATCATTTTAGTTTTATTGATTTTTTTTTTTTTAAATCAGACCTGTTAATCAAGTCTTGGACTGTACTTGAATAATAATGTGTGATGTTTAATAATGCGTTTCTGAAAGTGTGCATAGCTCACCAAAGTCTTGGTACATTACTGTCATCAGTTAATAAAATGTGTGTGCTTGAGTGCATTGCACATGAATATGAATGTTTATCTCAAACTTGTATGATTTCTTCACCACTGTCAGTACAGATTACTATGGTTTACCCTCTCACTTCTGCTGCCAGAGGCTGTTTACGGCCATTTATTGTGTTTTGTGCTTCCTATCATGTTTTCCCCTTACAAAAGGAAAATATATTTACCAATATATTTCTTAAAATATATTGTGATATATTGTAATATATTATTTTCCCTTTTTATTTTCTAATATTTTATATATTTGAATACATTTAATTATATATTGATGATACATATATTATATAATATGTTGCAAAATATACAAATGATTGCCGCTTTCAATATATTGCAATATATTGGAAAAAATAAATATATATAAGAATTTATGCCTAATATATTACATGATATTTTCCAATATACTGCAATATATTTTTGTTTCATAAGGGTCATTACTATTTTTTTTAATGAAAGTTCTTCACAAAAAGTTATTTTTATCAAAAATTGAGACTGAGAAAGCCTTGAATTTAAAAATATGAAAAGCTTATGCATGTGTACGAATCAGTGCAGTAGAGCATAATTCTAACTCCAATGTTCTTCATTTTCCAAAACTAATTCTGTACAGGCTGTTATATGTTATCTTGTGCTTCTGCTGCAATGATGTCAAAACGTGGCGAGGATAATGAACCATTAGTTTGAGAAGCACTATTTTAACATCCTTTAAAATCCGAGAAGACTTTTCCCAAATGTGAGCATATGTGGTAGTTAAGTTTTGCCATTTAATGTTATGGAAGAAGAAAAACCGGCTTTTGGTTTGTTGTACACTGTAATTTAAAATTTTAAGGACCAAAAGTGTTATTGAAACATTATTTTAGCATATGTACACACTTCCGATTAAAAGTTTGAAATAAGTATTGTGTATTGTGTAGTATTGTGAAATATTATAACAAGTTAATATAAACATAATTTATTCCTGTGATAGAACTGAGAAAGTTCAATTTTGCAGTATCATTGCACCAGTCTTCAGTGCCACGTGATCCTTCAGAAATCATTCTAATATGCTGATTTGCTGCTCAATAAACATTTCTTAATATTATCAATGTTGAAAACAATTGTGCTGCTGAATATTTTTTGGATATTCTTTCAAAAGTATCTTAATCCAAGTGTTTGACTGGTAGTGTGGTGTCTGAGATTATAAACAAAGCTTAAAAATTTGTCTCTATGGGTGCTGCTCTGATAATATATACAGCTGCAGAATGTCTTGGTTACGTATTGTAACCCTTGTTCCATGATAGAGGGAATGGAAACACTGTTTTTAAGTTCCGACACTAGGGGATGCAGTTGGGAGCCCAGACACCTCTGACATAGAGAAAGGGCCAATGAAATTGGCGAGCAAATTTTGCATGGCTTGTCACGCCCTGGACATCCGGGTATAAATAGGCCAGTATGGCATTTGCTGACTCATTTTGATCTGAGGAGTCGAGAAGCATCTCAACCCACTCAGAATCAGTTCAGATTTGTGGCATAAGGGATATCTTTTTCCCCCATCAAGGAATGAGGGTCACCATATGTAACCAAGATGTTCCCTTTAAGTGGGTCTCTTGGATGTTGTGTCAAAGTTCTAGTGGCAAGTATAGGTGCTAAACTAAACACCACATCTGCTGAACTATGTTACAAGTCCATGAGGGCGCAGGTGTTGACAAGCCCAGTGTGCCACGACCAAATGCATCGCACCTCCTCGTAACCTTCCAATGTCCAAGACTTATGATCTCACACTCCAACATCTGGGAGAGCCACCATATAAGACAGAGGTCACCTCCAGCTGAAGCCTTTTCTCATTCTGAGAAAAACTAGAATAAAAGTTTGAAAAGATTGAAAAGTCCTGGTTGTAACGTTGGGAAGCATTAATTTTTTCAAATAGGAAAGGAACACTACAGAGACCACATCCTACCTGAAGGGGAGGTCACGTGGAGATACATTCTATGGACTCATCAAAAGGAAGTAATAAAGGAAAGGATTCTGTGGTGGGCTCCACATAAGGGGAGAACTACCAAGCACAGCCTAATTTCTGCAAGTGAGACCCCATTCACTAAAACTGACAAAGCAGCAGCGCTCCTGGTTGAGTGCACCCTCACTCCCAGTGGGCATGGTGAACGTCTGGCATGATAGGCTGTAAGAATCGCATCCACAATCCAGTGGGATATCCTTTGTTTGAAGACAGCATTCCCCTTCTGCTGTCCTCCAAGCAGACAAATCGCATTTCAGATAATCTGAAACTCTGTGTTTCTGATAGATGCGCAGGGCTTGCACTGGACACAGAGACAGGTCAGGGTCCCCTTCCTGTGGTGGGATAGCTTGCGGGGTTACCACCTGATCCCTGAAGGAGTGATGGGAACCTTGGGCACATGTCCAGGCCAGGATCTCAGGACAGCACATTTCAGAGAATCCTTGCCATGGGAAGAACACCAATTCATGAAAATGCACAATTTCAGGTCATATAGACCAATTAGGAGTAGACAGGTATGTCCCTTGCAGCTGCAAGCATTGTGGTGGCAGAAAAAACACTGGTAACAAGTGTTAACAATTAATACAATATTGTATTGTTGTGCCTTTGGATGTCAGAATCGGAATGCAAATAAGTTTTTATAGAATACTGTTATCAAAGACACCATTTGAAGCTTAACGCAGACGTTTAACCGAACAGACTATGGATGAAACCTGCTATGATTACCCCACTTTTAAAGCATAAATTTGATTTAAACAACAGGTCTACATAATATTCACATATGTAGTTCAATGGGGACATATTGTATTAGCCCTGTTGTTACAGTATGAAATAGCCTACTAATTAAATCTATAACCTTTACCAATTTTATTTCACAATTCTGACTTTTTTCTCACAAATGCAAGTTTATTTCTCCTAGTTTGGACTTTATAACTCAATTTAACTCAACAATTGTGAGTTTTTCAATTCTGATGGGAAAAAAAGCCAGAAGTGTGAGATTATAAACTCATGATTCTGAGCTGAGGGGAAAAGAGAGAATGAGTTGATTTTTCTTATCAGAATTGTGAAATATAATCTTGGAACTGTGAGAAAAAAGTCAGAATTTGAATTATAAATATAAAATTACCTTTTAAAAATTATTTTATCCCATGGCTTCCATAGACTGCTACTTTACAAATGTCATTTATTTTCTGCCACTAGATAGGCTCCACCCACAAAAACATAACTTTTTGCAAACACCAAATTGGTCTATAGCCTGCGTAATGATATTCACCACAGCAGGTGAAAGACCTCGGAGTCCCTCCTGGTCACATTTATGGATAGTCAGGTCTGCCCTCCTATGCTGCGATAGACGAGTCATCCTCATCGCAAGCCCCAAATGAGAGATCAAACTCTCACTGAGTTGGGATCTCAAACTCAACCAGAAACTCTTACTGGAGAACATGTGCAGTTGGAGAAATTAGAGGTCCATGGGAATTCATCCAGCAGAAGTGCTCCCACAACATCTCCTTGCTCTCCTTCACTGCACAACATTGAGGCCTCATACCCGGAAGTAGAAGTGCCAGGACGGGAAGCAGTCACATTCTTTTTATAAAAAAGAACTATGCTAAATTTGCTGGCCAAATTCATTGGCCTTTTCTCAATTATGTCAGAGGTGTCTGGGCTCCCATGTGCAACCCCTAGTGTCATAACTTCAACACAACGTCGAAGTGACCTACAGAAAGGGAACAGCTGTTTTACATCAGAGCTGTTACTGTACAGGTATGTCTTTCAGCATGACTGGAATGCTTTATTGGCCAATGAGCATCCAGAATAATGCCTATCAATTTTTATGTGGACCCATATTGCCTGTCTCAAAGTGAATGTTCCATCTGGATCCATGTGAGTCTCAGTGTCACTGATAATCATCTGTAATCTGTGTCTCTCATCAGAGTGGGTGTTTGGGCCCCGTTCAGACAACCGCAGGAGCAAGAGTGAGGTGAACTGCATCAGCAGCAGCATGAATGAAATGAGGGAACTCTCACATCCAGTGGACATGCGCTGCATTGCATACAATCACTCCGACTGCCAAAGCGCCATTAAGCCTGAAGAACTGGTGGTCACCATTGATGAGACCTTGCAGCTACCTTGTGAAGCTTACAGTGGGACCTAACTGAGAACAAACCACTTCCATTTGATACACCCTTTATTACGAGGAGAAAAGCATGTTTGCTTTAGTTTGATCTGCATCTGTGATGTTGAAAGCCGGCACTTTGAAGTCACATGGCAGAAGTCTTGTCCTAGGATGAGGAAAACTGAAGAGTCTGGGAGACTTTAGAAGGACAGGAATCACTAAAGTAAATTAAATGTTCCATATTGGATTGCTGTGAGACATTTTATATTTTCAAATCGAATAGAGAAAGAGGAAAGACACTCCTTTATTAGTCATATCAGTCTTATCACACAATATTTTGGTTTATTTTTCTTTTTTTGTGGCGTCATCCACTGTTAATCTAGAATAGTCTTCTGCTGTTATCCATTTCCTCCGCTACCTACAAGCTGCTATGGTTTGATTTTCCCACTTTTTGCAAATATTTATGGCTGAGTATTTATAGTATTTGCAAATACTAATATTTTGCTCACTATCAGGTTTTCTGCATTCAACTATGCTGCTTGAAAACAGAGATCTTCTCCCTACAGGTTACTTGAAAAGTCAAGCAATGAAGATGGTTTGGATATACTGCCCTTGACGAAAAAAAATATCAGTAGTTAATCCACAATGGTTAAAGAAAACTACCAATGTGTTACCAGTGTTAGGCAGTGTTACCAAAAATATACATTTTATAATGGAGAAATACACTACACATCTCGCTGAAAATATATATTTAAATGATAGAAAACAGCAGTTAATAGACTTTTGATAATATATTTGATTTATATGTTGGCCGATTATCTAAAAAGATTCATATCTATGTACTTCACAACTAAGGGCTATAATTTCAGGTTTCAGATAGTCGTCATAACAAAGCTTGAGGACAGCTCATCACATTTTAAATAGATTTTTAAAGTCAGTATTTACAAATAAATAAATAATTGGCTAAATTTATCCCACACAATTGTCTTAAACTGGCAAAAGAGAAAAATGCTTCAGAAATAAGATTGAGATGTCAGACTAAAGGTTTCGTCCATTTCTTGCTGTCCAACATTTTTAAAAATAATAAAAAAAAAACTCTAGGCAATTTTACATGGTTACTTTTGCCATATCAACAACTTGTTTTGTCTGTTGCTGCCAAAGTGTATTTATGTCAGATGTCACATTTAAAAAAAAAAAAAATGTTTGTAATCCATGTCCTGTCATGTAATGTAACAATAATCAAAATATGTTAAGTTTTAGAAAAACACAGAAAATATGTTTTTCCTCTTGTTCATGTCATGTCCTGCATTTTACACAGATGTCACAAAAGTCACCTTAATAAATGTGTGACATTGTCAAATTTGTCTAAAACAACTTACTTGACATTCATTTTAACATTTATTGTTGTAAACATTTAATTGTTTCTGCTACATTGTAATATATATATGAAAAAGTTATTTTTACCTTTTTCAGTATTAGCACAGAATAAGTTTGAGTATTTTAATACAATTTTAATTATTCTGTTCTGTATATATATATACACAAAAAAAATTATATTTCCATGACAGTTTAATGAACAGCATTCTCATAAGTACAGATATCCTGAGATATGGGTCCTGCTTGTACTTGATTATTTGGCTTTATATAGTAGTTCAAATGTTTTTGTATTTTTACATAAGATTGAATGTTAAAAGGGTAATTTCTCTAAAAACTGCTAACAATAAAACAATAATATAGTAAACATCAGTAAGAAACTAGGCCTTCATTGCCACATCATACATATCAGGTGCAACAGAAGTATATCATAAAAATTCATAACTGACAGCAGTTGTGTTTGAAAGGTCAACAGTATAATATACTGGCTTGTGTGAACTGATTTCTCATATCTGAGTTCCTCGATGGGACCTGTATGATAAGTAGCATTATTTTCTTTCTGACATGTTTCATACTCCGTGTCTTAGTTCTGCAGGCAGCGTTTGAAAGTTCAGGAATATTAGCCAGAAACTTACTGTTTCTTCAGATGAGATACAAGTCCCAGTGATAAGGTTTATGCCACAGCTACCCTAAACTAACTGTATTGGTTACCAAATTTTTTTTTTATGTTTCTGTAATGGCTTATCCACCAGTATTTATAAGCTCTTTAGTCACAGTATATATAACTGTTGTTGGAATTTAATGGTTTCAAAGAAAGATCACACAAAAGCTTTATCAAAAGCAAGCCTTTGGGAACAACTAGACATTATTTACTCTTGAGTTTACTAATGCAGACCCTGATTTCCAGGTAAGAGGATGTGTCCAGGTGAGCAGCTCGCTCGTATGGAGCTCTTCCTCTTCTTCATGTCTCTGATGCAGTGTTGCACCTTCCTGCCTCTTGAAGGACGAATGTTGAGTCTTAAAGGAACTTTCAGCATCTTGTCTGGTCCTGAACCCTTCCAGATACGTGCTGTGCCTCGATAGTGTAGATTCTAATCACTCAAAATTTAGCTCTGCTCCAGAATCATGTTCAAACACCAGTGTTCATTATATGGTTCTCTTCCCACAGGAATCCACAGCTATGTCTCACAAACATTAATTACTGAAGGGCTATAATGGGATTTTGATTAGAAATTGATCTGATTTTGATCTTAATATTATTTTTCTGCTCATATACTGTCCGGGCATGAAAATGTGGAGACATCAATCTTGGAAATCAGTACTCAAGCCTGCCCGACTACAATACTGTTCAAAAGTTTGGGGTCTGGAAACTGTGGTATGTCGCAGTTGTTTTTCCCTGTCTTTTGTTCTCCTTTGACTCTTCCCCCTCCTCAAGCCAACGCTTCCCATTTAAGTTGTTATTATCATTCAAAAATATTTAATACATCTTGATTTCTTGTTTGTGGTAGGGCTCAGACGAGTGCTCTTTTTAATCCTTAATATTGTTGCGTCCACTTGAAACCCATAGATGTGTGTAGGATGTAACAACTGATTTTTAACAGCAGAATTTTTTGATAAACATTATGCATGTGTTAGAATTATGAAATTTAGTATTGTCTTTTTCTGTTATGTCTGCCTGTTCCTGATTTTCCTTATATGGTTTTGTTGCTGTTCTGTTTTAGGTCATTAGTTAGTTTGTTCGTTAGTCATCATTAGGTCCCATCACCTGTTTGGCCCTTGTCAGCTGCCCTATTTAAAGCCTCGTTTCTGTTCAGTATACTGTATTGATTAGTATTACACGTCAGGCCGCTATCCTGAGTTATTGCGATTCATGTGGATTAAAATTAAAGATTCTACTTTGGATTATTTTTGTCTTCGTTTTGCTTGGAGTTCCATAACAGCATGGTTTTACTGCCACTTTTTTATAAATTTATTGTGTCCTTGCTGAATAAAGCATTAACTTCATTAAATAATTATTTACTTAACATTGCTCAGATTTGCAATGCATTATCTAGAGACTTTAATGACAAAATTTGTCAAAGAACTATCAAATTGTGTAGCAGTCAATAATTCTTTCAAGCATGACAAATCAGTCAGTAGTTTATTAGTACCAGGAGGAAAATTTAAGAACTCTGAACTTCCAGGACTTTAAGGTGATAACTCAGAAGTTCTCATAGATCGTGATTTAAGAAAATAGATTTTTTGGCATCTGGCAAATTTTTTATATATACACACATACATATATATATATATATATATATATATATATATATATATATATATATATTCTGGGCGGGCCGTAACCGGACGCGCCGTGACGTCATCACAACACTTTTTCATAACATCACGTTTCATAACAGCATTCCGACGCCTGCCGTTTTTGTATGAGCAGCCGTACATTTATATTTCCACGACAGATCATTGTTTGATCAATAAACGGCGTTCTCGTAAGTATTGTTATCTTGACCGACATCTATGCACTGTAGCGATCATTTGACATTAATGATGCGGCTCCTGTTATTTGTGTTTATGCAGAAACTCCGGAGAGGGGAAGTCCAACTTTACTTAACATCAACTTAAGCTGTATTTTGTCAGATTCCCGGTCAGACTTTACTAACGTTACCTTCCATTAAAACAGATGGTAGCATAATTCGATAGTGAAAAGTGCTAAGTTACCTAAAAGGTTTAGCTTTCAACAGTTTAGCTTTCAACATGATATTAATAAGGTGTGAGGCTTTATTAACATGTAGACCTACCCAACCCTAAACCTAGCCTTACAGTAGGATAAATACATTGTTGGTAGAGCAGTATCATTATTTGTCAGAACACCGGAGACAAAAGTCACTTTTACCTGCTGAAAATGATAAAAGTTATTAAAGAATAAGTTCACTTCCAGAATGAAAATTCTGTTATCATTTACTCACCTTCCACTTGTCCAAAACATATAAGAGTTTCTTTCTTTCTTCTGTGAAACACAAAAGAAGATATTTTGAAAAATGTTAGTATCCGAACAGTTGATGGGCACCATTGACTTCTATAGTATTTTATTCCTACTATGGAAGTCAATGGTTTAATATAACAGTTAAATAAAATAAAATAAAATAACTTTAATGTGCTATATATTTTAGAAACATGTCTGTCTTGTTCCAATGCAGATATTACTTATTAAAGCCAAAGCAAATGTATTTATATAGCACATTTCGTACACAATGGTAATTCAAAGTGCTTTACATAAAAGAAAGTAAAATAATCATGAAGAAAATAATAAAAATAAAACAAGCAATTTTAAAACTTTTAAAATGATTAAAAACAGTTAGAAAATGATTTTACATAAAAAAACTGTGAAAATATAGTGCAATCAGTTCGGACATTGCACAAGAGCTCAATCAATAAATGCACAGCTAAAAAGATGAGTTTTAAGTCTAGATTTAAATGTGACTAGTGTTTTAGCACATCTGGTCTCTTCTGGAAGCTGATTCCAACTGTGGGCGGCATATTAACTAAAGGCGGACTCCCCTGGTTTTGAGTGAACCCTATTTCTAACTGACTCGATCCTAATGATCTGAGTGGTCTGTTAGGCTTATATTCAGTGAACATATCTGCAATGTATTTCGGTCCTATAGGTCATTTAGTGAATTATATATGAGTAAAAGTACTTTAAAATCAATCTTAAATGTAACTGGAAGCCAGTGTAAGGACCTGAGGACTGGTGTGATATGCTCAGATTTTCTGGTTCTAGTCAGAATCCTGGCAGCAGCGTTCTGGATGAGCTGCAGCTGTCTAATGGTCTTTTTGGGAAGGCCGGTGAGGAGCCCATTACAATAGTCCACCCTGCTGGTGATGAAGGCATGAACAAGTTTCTCCAAGTCTTGGCTGGAAACAAAAGATCTAATTCTTGCAATGTGTTTTAAATGATGATAGTATGCTGATTTAGTTACTGCTTTGACATGACTACTGAAACTTAGGTCTGTCTCCAGAATCACACCAAGATTCCTGACTTTGATTTTTAGTTTTTTGACCCCTAGAGTAAAGGTATGCATTCACCTTGAAAACTTCATCTTTGTTTCCAAATGCAATGACTTCAGTTTTTTCCTTGTTTAACTGAAAAAAGTTCTGGCACATCCAACTATTAATTTCATCAATGCATTGGCAGAGGAAGTCAATTGGGCTGTAGTCATTTGGAGATAAGCCTAGGTAAATCTGGGTATCATCAGTATAGCTGTGATAGGGAATTTGGTTCTTTCTCATTATTTGACTTGGTGGAAGCATATACTTGATAATAAAAATCAATTATATATATATAAATTTGTTTTAATTGATACTTTTTCCTACATGTGTGTTGTCTTTTTAAGCTGTGAAAAAAACCTGTGTCTTGTCTCAGTAAGCATGGCGTCAGTGCTGTCACAGCTGATGGGGCAGTGGATGGATGTTCAGGGTCTCCTGATATTTCTGTGTGTGCTTCTGCTGGTGAAACACCTGCGAGATGTTCTTACAAACAACATGCCGCCAGGACCCTTCCCTCTGCCTTTGATTGGAAATGTACTGAATATAGGCTTTAATGATCCAATGGGCTCCTTTCAGAGGGTAGATCACATCCTGTATGTCAAAAACAAATATGCCAAATGATTCTGTGTGAATGTATAATGTGTACGGATCATGTTTAGATTGCTGAGAGGTATGGAGATGTGAGCACATTGTATTTGGGAAACAAACCGTGCATCCTGCTCACTGGATACGAGAGTTTCAAAGAGGCGTTTGTGGAGCAGGCGGACATCTTCACAGACCGGCCGTACTTCCCTATAGTTGACAAGATAAGTAAAGGGAAAGGTACAGATGCAGAAAAAGCTATATTGCAGCAATCAGATTCAATACTGGCAAAATCATAAACATAACATGTCATTTTCGTTGTAAATTGACCTTTGCCAACTTCATTCTGATTATGTAGGTCTGTTTATGTCCAGTGGGCACATGTGGCGTCAGCAGAGGCGTTTTGCTCTGGCAACACTCAAATACTTTGGTGTGGGGAAGAAAACTCTAGAAAACTTCATCCTGCAGGAGTGTCGCTTTCTCTGTGACTCTATACAGACTGAACGAGGTCAGAAAGCAACATTTTAGCGCCAAACATCCTTTCTTCTCCTTCTCAAACAAGATTTGTTGTCATTCTTTTACCAAAACTCTGGAAAATCTAAATAAAATGAAAATGAAATGTGTCAAGACCAGAATACAATTTTCATAATAATTTCTTGACGGGCTGAATGTATGTACTGTCGTCTACAGGCCACCGTCTGCAAGTGCAAGTGTCTTTTGAAGGTCATACTGTACATCTAGGAAACCACACCAGAGCTCATCTTTCCTAATAAAATTTTTATGCATTTTTTTATTTATTTAAAAAAATATTGTGAGATCCAAAAGTCTTAGACCACACTGAAAGTCCAGTATATATATATTTTTTTGTACCTTTAAATAAACAGAACATTTCAGGTTTTTAATATTTGAATAATGATAAATAAACAAAAAGTGTAGTGATCATAAAATAAATAAAAACACAATAATGTAATAATAATTATTAAAATAAAAAACTTAATCTTAAATAAATTAATAAGTAATAATTTAAGAATAATAAATGAACAAAAAACAAAATGTAATGATGATGAATAAATTAATAAATAAGTAATTTATTAGTAGTAAATAAAAATTAAATAAAATTTAATCATCTTTAATTAATGAATAAACAATAATTGAATAATAACAAATATATGAAAATGTTATATTAAATAAAGAAAATATATAAACAATTTAGTAGTGAAAAATAAATGTGTACAAATCTGCAATAATTTTTTTAGCAAATATATGGCAGCATTTGAATGGAAGCATATGAAAGTGACGTGACATTCAGCCAAGTATGGTGACCCATACTCAGAATTCGTGCTCTGCTTTTAACCCATCCGAAGTGCACACACACACACTGTGAGCACACACACACACACACTGTGAGCACACACCCGGAGCAGTGAACACACACACGGAGCAGTGGACAGCCATTTATGCTGCGGCGCCCGGGGAGCAGTTGGGGGTTCGATGTCTTGCTCAAGGGCACCTAAGTCGTGGTATTGAAGGTGGAGAGAGAACTGTACATGCACTCCCCCCACCCACAATTCCTGCCGGTCCGGGACTCGAACTCACAACCTTTCGATTGGGAGTCCGACTCTCTAACCATTAGGCCACGACTTCCCTCTTATTCCCCTCTTAACATCGTTTTTTTTCTTGTTTTTCTAGGTTTGCCCTTCGACCCTCAGCATTTTGTGACCGATGCAGTGGCTAATATAATCTGTGGGTTGGTGTTTGGTCACAGGTTTGAGTATGATGACCATAAATTTCATCTGATGCAGAAGTATTTAGATGACTTATTACAGCTTCCCATCTCAAACTGGGGTCGGGTACGAAATCAGCCTGCTATCACAAGATTAATAAAAAAACGAACTAAAAAGTTAAATAAAATTAGTTAAACTGAAATGAATTTGGCTTTATTGACCAGTGCTTTGCTAAAACATCAGTTTCATTTATGTAACTGTAGTTATTAAAAGCATTGCATTGTTTGAACATATGTTTGTCCTTTATTGGTCTCTTTACAGTTATATAATCAGTTTCCCATCCTCATGTCGATGCTGCCAGGAAAACATCAGAGGGCATTCGCCAGCATACCTAAGCTTCAGCCCTTCCTGCAGGAGGAAATCAGAAAACACAAGGAAGATAGAGACCCGTCCAACCCCAGAGACTACATCGACTGTTATCTGGAGGAGATTGAGAAGGTAGTGTTGTCTTTAAGAATATACCTTTATTGGTAGTCGGGATTTGGGACATGCGTTAGCATATCCCATGTAAATATTCATGTCTGTACTAGAGAGAAAAATGCTTTTTTTCCCCTGTAATGGTGTAGTTACAGCATTCGTATGTGGCTTAGTGGAACATAACTAGCAGAAACCTAGTTTGGTCACTATTTCCAAATTCTGCTTTTTTGAAAGATATTTCCTTTTTTTCTTTTTAAAGATATTTGCTTTACATGCAGGACTGGACTGGGAAAAAGATAATCAACCCTGGTAATTTTGCGATCAGAATCGGTCGAAACATAATAATAATAATAATAAGAATAATTCCTTACATTTATGCACTCAAAGCGCTTTACATAGTCAGGGGGTATCTCCTCATCCACAACCAGTGTGCAGCATCCACCTGGATGATGCGACGGCAGCCATAGTGCGCCAGAACGCCCACCACACACCAGCTTACTGGTGGAGAGGAGACAGTGTGATGAAGCCAATCAGCAGATATGGGGATTGTTAGGAGGCCATGATGGTCAGAGGCCAATGGGCAAATTTAGCCAGGATGCTGAGGTCACACCTCTACTATTTTCGAAAGACATCCTGGGATTGTTACTGACCACCGAGAGTCAGGACCTCGGTTAAACGTCTCATCCGAGGGACGGTGCTTGTTGACAGTATAGTGTCCCCACACTACACTGGGGTGCTAGGACCCACACAGACCACAGGGTGAGCACCTCCTGCTGGCCTCACTAGCACCTCTTCCAGCAGCAACCTAGTTTTCCTAGGAGGTCTCCCTTCCAGGAACTGACCAGGTTCAGCCCTGCTTAGATTCAGTGGGAAACCAGTCTTGGACTCCAGGGTGATATGGCCGCCGGCATACTGTATATGTTCTGGCCTGCCATCTAGTGGCGAATTTTTTTGGCCCGATGCCAAACTTACTCAACCCCCTGCCTTAAGACCTTTGTTCATCTTCAGAACACAAATTAAGATATTTTTTATGAAATCTGAGAGCTTTCTGACCCTGCATAGACCGCAACACAATTGCCAAGTTCAAGGCCCAGAATGGTAGTAAGGACATCATTAAAGGGATACTCCACTCCAAAATGAAAATTTTGTCATTAATCACTTACCCCAATGTTGTTCCTTATCCATAAAAGCTTTGTTCATCTTTGAAATACAATTTGAGATATTTTGGATGAAAACCGAGAGGCTTTTTACAGAGATGTGGAGAGAAACAGAGGAGACGGATTGTTGAATAAAGTCGTTATTTTTGTTTTCTTTGTGTACAAAACGTATTATCGTCATTTCATAATGTTACGGTTGAACACTGATGGCAGATGGACTATTCTGATGACATTTTCCATACTTTTCTGGACTTTGACAGTGTAACTTACTTGGCAGTCTATGGGACAGTAAAAAGCCTCCCGTTTTTCATCCAAAAAATCTTAAATTGTGTTCCGAAGGCAAACAAAGCTTTTACGTAGGGGTGCACGATATATATCGGCCGATGATTAATGTGCATCTTCTCAGTAAAGCCAGTTATTTAATCAACGGTTAAAACCATCAGGTGCGTGATTTCACATAGAGCAGCTGTTACTACACGGAGCCGTTGTTAACTGACAAGCTGCGCAAATCCATGTTCATTATCAGCTTGGATTTGCGCAGCTTGCGCATTAATCATCGGCCAATATATCTTGTGCACCCCTACTTTTACGGTTTTAGAACGACATGGGAGTAAGTGATTAATGACAAATTTTTCATTTTGGGGTGGAGTATCCCTTTAAAACATCACCACTCGTTTACAAGAGTACCATTACATGTGCGTGTGTAGCTGCCAACACAGGAGCCGACATTCTGACATAGAACCCAGATGCACTGCACCTTGTTTATAAGCAGAGGAAGATGCAAACTGTACATAAAACAATTTTCATAAACATGTCTGAAGATTTTGACAGAAATTTCTAGAATATACCAACAAATCCTGGAAAGTCCAAAATTTCTGGAATATTTCCTAAATTTACTGTATATTTTCCACCTTTTTGCAATCCTAGTTTGAAACAACATGAGGGTGAGTAATTAATGACAGAATATTTGGGTGAACTATCCCTTTAATATGCATTAAACGGTTATTAAGGAGTTAAGAAAACGCTGTACTTATTGAAAAAACTAATTCGTTATATTTTGAACTATCCCTTTAATATGCATTAAACGGTTATTAAAGAGTTAAGAAAACACTGTACTTATTGAAAAAACTAGTTCTTTATATTTTGAAATGTTCAAATATATCTGAAAATTACGTTTTTGCTGTATGTGAATTGTTTTCTGTATTTCATCCATTCCAGTGTAAGGACATTGAGGCAGAGTTCACTGAGGAAAACCTGATGTATTGTGTGGTGGATCTGTTTGGAGCAGGAACAGAAACCACCTCTAACACACTCAGATGGGCTTTACTCTTCATGGTCAAGTACCCAGAAGTACAAGGTGGGAATGTCAGTCAATCAAACATGTCACTTCTGTTGGTTGTCTTTAAAAACTGCTGTCAGCATGTTCTCGTTGGATATTTTCTGTCAGAGAAAGTCCAGTCTGAGATTGATCAGGTGATTGGACAGACACGCCAACCACTGATGGATGACCGGACAAATCTACCGTACACCTACGCAGTGATCCATGAAATTCAGAGGTTCGCCAACATTGTTACCTTTACGCCTCCCAGAATGGCCAACAAGGACACAACAGTAGGAGGACGTCTCATCCCGAAGGTCATTTTATTTTTGTATTATGTGCCATACAGCATTTACGTGAATGAATCTATAACTTCTGTTTGATTGTTACAGGGTGTGTTAGTGATGCCATTGCTTAAGTCAATCCTGCAGGATAAGAATAAGTACAGCACTCCCTATGAATTCAATCCTGCTCACTTTCTGGATGAAAATGGCAAATTTTTGAAGAAAGACAGTTTCATCCCTTTTTCAATAGGTAGGTCATGTCCATACAGCTGTAGTACGGTGAGTTTACTTTGAGTTTACTAATGCAGACCCTGATTTCCAGGTAAGAGGATGTGTCCAGGTGAGCAGCTCGCTCGTATGGAGCTCTTCCTCTTCTTCACGTCTCTGATGCAGTGTTGCACCTTCCTGCCTCTTGAAGGACGAATGTTGAGTCTGAAAGGAACTATAGGTGTCTTGTCTGGTCCTGAACCCTTCCAGATACGTGCTGTGCTTCGATAGTGTAGATTCTAATCACTCAAAATTTAGCTCTGCTCCAGAATCATGTTCAAACACCAGTGTTCATTATATGGTTCTCTTCCCACAGAAATCTATGGATCACAAACATTAATTACTAAAAGGATGTATAATGTGTGTTTGTGAAAGAATTTTGTTTTTCTTCTCTTAGTACTACATTTCTGCTTATATATTGTCTAGGCTTCAAAATGCAGGGAAATCAAACTTGGTACAATAGTTCAGTACTCAGGCCCACCTGAGGTTGGTATTTTTTTATGTTTTTGAAAGATGTCTCACCAAGTTTACATTTGTTTAATCAAACATACAGTAAAAACAGTAATATTGTTTTTGTGAAATTGTATTACAATTCAAGTAAAGTTTTATATATCAAGTTTTTTCGATTTCAATATATTTTTCAGTGTAATAGGAATAACCTGTGATCAAAGTTGAATTGTCAGCATCATTCCTCCAGTCTTCAGTCACATGATCCTTCAGAAATCATTCTAATATACAGATTTGCTGCTCAAGAAACATTTCTTATGATTATCAATGTTGAAAACAGTTGTGCTTCTGACTATTGTTGTGGAAACTGATACATTTTTTCAGTATTCTTTTATGAAAGTTCAAAAGAACAACATTCATTTGAAATAGAAAATTTTTTATAATATAAATAGCTTTACAGTCACTTTGAATAAAATAACCCCCCCCCCCCCCAAAAAAGGTTCTTTCCTCTCACAGAATTTTTGCAGGAAATTTGACAGTCATTTAGAGCCACTCCTAACAAATTAGGATTTTAATTAATCAGAATGTTTTGCAGACAAACTAAATCTTTGGCATAGCCCATACTTACATATCGATTATTGATCCTCTAAACTCAAACGTTCTTAGAGATTGTGATTAAGGAAATTGACTTTTATCATAATTCTATTTTGTACAGTCTTTGGATACTAAGCAAAAACATTCTAAATTTAATCAATATTAAATTTATGCATTTAGCAGACGCTTTTATCTAAAGTGACTTTCAGTGTATTCAGGCTATCAATTTTTACCTATCATGTGTTCCCAGGGAATCGAACCCCCAACCTTGGGCTTGATAGCACAATGCTCTATCAATTGAGCTACAGGAACACTATCAATATCAACTCAAAGACAACATAACAATACTTAATAAATATATATCTCAGATTTTTTAATGAATAAAATATTAATTACATTCAATAGACATGACTATGAAGCATATCTGGACGATATTGTGGTGTTAAGTTCTGACTGGAGTAGTAATTTGGCTCGAGCGATTGTCAGCAGGCATTTGATAATGCAATGGCTCTGTTGAAGAGTGCTCCAGTTTTGACAGCCCCACATTTTCAGACTCTGTTAGGGGGCAGTCGTGGCCTAATAGGGCGGAATCGAAGCCTTGTTAGGGGGCAGCTGTGACTTAATTAGGGGACAGTCAGAGAGTTGAAGGATGATGAAAGAGACATTGAACATCCAGTCTCTTCTCTAAGAAGTTTGATTACCATCAAAGAAAATCTACTAAGCGTTGAGCTTGATTTTGGCAATCCAGCATTTTGATGTTTTTTTTTGAGTAGTGGCCTTTCGATTAACTGACCACAATCCTTGAGTGTTTTTTACAGCGGAGTTGCAACACAAACCAGTGCTTGATGAGGTGGAGTTTGTTTCTGCTGTCTTATCATCTCTAAATTCTCCAAATTAAAGGAAAGGAGAACGCTTTAGCTGCCTTTTTAGCTACACTTTCTGTGACCTCTTGTCAGCTTCTAATTATGGATTCTTTCATAAATGTAGCAACTTGGGAGTAGTTGATCCTCTTTTGTGAGTAGGTATATTGTCTTTATTCTATAATATTACTAAACTGACATTTACAGGCCCACACAACTCATATGTACAGTATCTTCACAGGATGATAATAGTGCAGTTCTGTGGCTCATGAATATTAACTAGGTTACATGACGTTCTAGGAAAGGACCATGATCATTAAATTAGTTCAATTCACAAGTAATTGTCTGATTACCACTCTGCCTTTTGACAAAACCAACAAACCATTGAAAATCAAGTAAACATTGGCAGTGATCTAGGCCATTACCTCTGCATATGTCTCTGGTGATGAACAAACACTTGGGCATAAAAATTCATCACTGACAGAACGAGGTCAAGGGTATAATTTCACTTCTTGGAGCTAATGGCTTTTTCAGATACAGACCCCACAGTGAGACCTCAATGTATTTTCTGACATGGTGCATGATCTCTGAAAATGTGAAATTGGCTTTGAGTTTAAAGCAATAAAAAAAACAATTTGTTAAGAATTCACTCAGCTTCAGGCCATAGATGCAGATGAGTTTGGTTATTCATGAGAACAGATTTGGAGAAAATTAGCATTACATCACTTGCCTACCAATGGATCCTCTGCAGTGAATGGGTGCCGTCAGAGTGAGAGTCCAAACAGCTGATAAAAGCATCACATTAATCCACAAGTAATCCACAGCACTCCAGTCCATCATTTAATGTCTCATGAAGCAAAAAAAAAAAAAACTGCATGTTTGTAAGAGACAAATCCATTATCAAGACATTCAACTTTAAAATGTCACTTCTGGCCATATTGGTTTAGAACGGTTTTCACATGTAAATGGTGCTTGATGTGTGCATATTTCTCTCCTGATTCCCATGAGAAGACTTTTTCACTGGATAAAGCTATGGACTGGTATTTTAGACACAAGTAGTGGTTTGAAGTTAAAAACATCTTAATTATGGATGCATTTGTTACAAACACCCAGCCTTTCAGGATTAAGACATTCCACAAGACATTAATTGATGGACTGGAGTTGTGTGAATTACTTTTAGATTTTTGTGTTGTATTTAACAGCTGTTTGGACTCTCATTATGATGGCACCCATTCACTAGTATCCATTGGTGAGCAAGAGATGTAATGCTAAATTTCTCCAAACATATTTCGGTACCTGATGGCGAGTTAATATTGAGCAAATTAAAATTTTTGGTTGAACTATTCCTTTAAGAACTGATGGTGCACATTTCTAATGTAATGGTCTATTTTGTTTTCATTCCCACGCGTCCTGGAAAACCTGGAAATCCTGGAATATTAATGACCAATTTTTCAGTCCTGGAAAAGACATGGAAAATGAGAGAAAACATAGATTGTCCTGGAAAAAATCTTGTTGTCCTGGAAAATTATTATTTTTAAATGTTCTTGATCATTAAAGAATTTGCCGACAACTGGTTGAAACAATTAACGTAACAGAAAGTGCTCTGTTCAGGGATGCTGAGTTTTGACCATAGACAGTAAAAGAAAGGTTTTGACACGTGAGCTCGCGCTGTTTAAGCTCCCTGTGACGTATGACGCTGTGTCGTGTTGCCGGTTTTCAGGTGCTAGAAATTAAGTGCTCGAATGTTTGCAGCAAATGTTCACTGGTATGGAGGTAATATTTAATTACATGTTAATATTATTGTAAAGTAATTATTTTGATACGCATGTGCAAGGGGTCTGCACGGCGAATTACAGCATGCGTGACTGCATTTGTCTGAGAAAAGGTTATCGATTTGTTAAGTCTATTTTATTTAGAATCGTTGGAACGTCTTGCATCCCCATGACAAATCAGACCCAAATTTCCCAAACCTGTTTTATGAACGATATAGGAAGTGAAAATGAAACGCTGACGCGATGCACAGCGATAATTGCATGTTCATAATGCAGCACAGCACAGACTTGTGAATAGGGTGACCACCCGTCCCGCGTAGCGCGTGCGCGCACAGCGTTTGAAGCCCAATTCATGCGTCCCGCAAATTGAGACTGTGTCACGCAAAATCAATGCTTGCTCAAAAAAAGTTGATGGCTCTATATCCTCGAGCCCCAGGCAGCCAAACGAACATTACTTGACAGTTCAGCACGCTACTGCGAGAGCGGGAGCGAGCGAGTTTGAATGAGAGATGAAGTTTACATCTTTTTATTTCTGTTTTAACGTTTTTCCTACATTATTTATATTAAAATATGTTATGTAGGCAATAACTCAGTTTACTATTTGACTAATTTACTGAGGTGGCATCGTTTTTAACTTACAAAAATGATAATTTGGTGGATAATTTACATTTTTCCGTTAATAACAGGTATATTCCGATGTAAAATTAACAGTCGCCTGTGGACGCTCAACAACCATCTTATCTGAGCTCAAAACGCTGCTTGAGCAAGTGTCAAGATACTAAAAGTAATAAATACATAATTATGAACGTTTATGTGTGTTTATTTTTGTTCTCAGTACGTTATTTTAATAGCAATTAATGATTATGAACATAAAAGCATTACAATATATATATATATATATATATATATATATATATATATATATATATATATATATATATATATATATATATGTATATATATATTATTATTATTACCATATACTATCGATGAAACCACAAAGCTGACGCGGGAGGTATGTATAACTGCAATATAAAGTAATTTTGAGTATTATTGCTATTAGTATTATTTTCTAAAATTAGGTAGATGTAATATAAAAGTACACATGGCAATGTTTTTGCAACAGCTCCAAGTCTCACGCGCAGTGTAGGTTATACGTCACTGTCCGAATCCGTTCACTTATTTATTTATTCACTCCTTCCTGATATAGTGAACTCAACTGCCATACAGGGATTAGTGAATGAGTGAATTCCCTTCCCTTGAGTTGTGTTGTCAGACTTTTTTTTTTTTTTACATTTCCTGTGGTATTGAGCAACTACAATTCATTTTAATCCTATAATTTTATATTATAATTTATTTAAAGTGAATAAATTGTAATGAAAAATTAATAAAATAGCTAAAGTAAATCGTAAGTGGAAGTGCATCTGTCAATTCTGTCATGAGCATACATCAGCAATTACTCATGTTCAGGGGAATAGGGCATTATTAATATACCATGTAAGGTGGTATGTGCTAGAAATGGGTAAACCACTATCAGTGAGTCTGCCCATGGGGTGTCCCAGATTGTCCCTCAGAAACGTACCCCTTGTCCCCCCTTGGGCTTATTAGCAGGTGGTCACCCTACTTGTGAACATGAGGCGGAGGCCAGTAGTATATAATAGTACTTATATAAACGTATATATAAAGGCACGTTTGCTATTGTACTATTGTCTGTTTGCTCTGTTTCACCAACCTAGTAGTTCCAAACAGACGTTTCTCTTAGCAACAAACAGTACAGCGACGTTTCTTTGCCGACTGAATCTTTGAGAAACGATTCATGACCCATTCATGAAGACCGCCATTTTCTTCATTCCTAAATAAGCGTTTTGAAGCTATAAACCAACTAAAAAATAACAAATCACCTGGGTGTGATGGGCTATCCTCCGAATTTTATAAATCCTTTATCGCTGAACTGTCCCCTTTTTTATTAAAAGTCTTCATAGAATCCATTGAAAACGAATGCCTCCCCACCTCTCTGACCCAAGGAATAACAGTCCTAATTCCTAAACCAAACAAGGACAAATTATTTTTAGATAATTGGCGCCCAATTTGTTTGCTTAACAACGATTATAAAATCTTAGCTCTCTTATTGGCTAGAAGATTTCGGTCTGTTCTGGACTCCATCATAGACGAAACACAATCAGGCTTCATGAACAAAAGGCATATAGGAAATAACATTAGGCTCATTTTAGATATTTTAGATTACCCAGAAATGGTAGAGGAGGGTGGGCTCATGCTGTTTGTAGATTTCTACAAAGCATTTGACACCGTTGAGCATCCATTCATTTTACAGTCCCTTAAAAAATTCGGTTTTGGTGAGTTTTTTTCCTCCACTATTAAAAGTCTTTATAACATTAGTAATAGCTCAATTAGACTAACAGGTGGTATGTCCCCCAGGTTCAATGTTTCTAGAGGCATCCGACAAGGGTGCCCAGCTTCGCCATACCTCTTCCTACTGGTAGCCCAGCTTTTGTCTGATCACATTAAATCAAGTAAGATAAACGGCATCAATATATTAGGTAGAGAACTTATTATATCTCAACTGGCGGACGATACCACTCTCTTTCTTAGAGATGAAAATCAAGTTTCTGGTGCAATAAATATCATAGAAAAATTTTCCATGGCCTCTGGCTTAAGGCTGAATATCAATAAGTGTGAAATCATGTCTATTAAGGACTGCATGAAATCTTCCATTTGTAGTATCCCAGTCAAGAGTGAACTTGTTCACTTAGGTATCACAATTACCAAGGACCAACAAAAAAGGACTTTATTGAACTTTAACCCGATTATTCAAAGAACCAGAAAAAAGCTGAACCAGTGGCTGTTACGGGATCTCTCCCTCAGAGGTAGAACCCTACTGTCTAAGGCAGAAGGTTTATCACGGTTAACATATCCAGCTCTATCTCTGTATGTGGACAAAAAACATATTACTGAGATTGACAAGCTACTTTTTAATTTCTTATGGAGAAATAGAACCCATCATGTGAAGAAGTCTGTTCTAACAAATGACTATGAAAAGGGTGGATTAAACTTTATCGATTTCTGTTCTCTTAATAATACGTTTAAAGTAAATTGGTTGAAACATTTCTTTAAAAATCCTAATTCTATTTGGAATGTCATACCATATCATATTCTGTCAAAACTGGGTGGGCTGAGTTATTTCTTAACCTGTAATTATAATATTGATAAAGTCCCAATAAAAATGACATCCTTTCACCGCCAGGCCTTCCTTTCATGGTCTCTTATTTTTAAACACAATTTTTCACCCAACAAATATTACATATGGAACAACAAAGACATACTGTTTAAAAACAAATCTTTATTTATTGATTACTGGTTTAATAATAACATTATTTTTGTTGACCAATTATTTAACAGGGATGGTTGTCTTTACTCTTATAGTGAGTTTCTAGAAGAATACAAAATTCCTGTGTCTCCTGGAGATTATGCCAAAGTCTTTGGAGCAATTTCTTCTGGTGTCTGCATGTTATATAGAGCTCAACCCAGATTGGACACTCAACAACTTACTTTGTTATCGCTGACTGACACTTCAGTTGGTAAGATTTGTTTTTCTTGTAACAATGGTAAGAACAATAAACTAATTAGATCCCTGTTCAAAACAGAAATTATCACAGTCCCATATGTGGTTCCATACTGGAATAAATTTGTGCAAAACATTGACTGGAAGAAGGTCTGGCTCCTACCCAACCAATATTTGCTGACCAACAAAATTAGAGAAATATCATTTAAAATAATTCATAAGTTTTACCCGTCTAATGATTATATTGTTAAAAAATTTAAAAAAGACATTGATGTAATGTGCACTTTCTGCTCTATGAGTATTGAAACAGTTACCCATTTGTTTTGGCACTGCCCTTTTGTCCAGAGTTTTTGGTCTGATATTTGTAATTTTATTGCAGAAAAAATTGAGAAAGATTTCAAGTTGTTTTGGAAGGATGTTCTTTTTGGCCTTTATGACCTCTACAGAACTAAGACTAGGCCTAATGAAACTTTCATTATTAATCTCATTATTCTCTTGGCAAAGTTTTACATTCATAAATGTAAGTTTGCGCATTCCAAAACATCTTTTATTGCTTTTAACATTGAGGTCAAGCAATATGTCAACACGATTAGGTATTCACTTAATCAAAAGGCAACAAAAACTGTGAAGGTCTGTAAACAATTTAATATATTTTTGTAAATCTGTACTTCCCCTGGCAAGTTGTGATGATGTGAGTCTTTGTTTATTTTTATTTTTCTATGTTAAAATACTTGCAATGTTGGATACTGCACAATATGTCATTTTTAAATGGAGAGGAACGCTCATGTAAACTGTGCAATTGTTGAAAAAAAAAAAAAAAAAGTTCACCGCAAACAACAATGGAGGACATACAGCAGATCCTATTCTTGCTTCTCGGTGTGTGGCTGTTTATCTCAAGGAAGAGACAATATTTGTTTGAGCAAAGGCTACATGCTGCAAGGAAAAACACAGCGGAAAAATACAGGGGAATTTGGGAAATTTTAAGGAGCTGGGACGAGACAGACAACCGCGCGAGTAAAGACAAGGCAAGACAAACATGACGGCGCAGGCGGGTAAGCTTGAGCTAAGCTAACTTTTTTATGTCATGTATTAATGCATTTCGTCTTATGTGCTAACTAAGCAATATTGTTATAGATTAAATAACCCTACACTGAATAAATAAGTACAATAAGCCCTGCCTGTGAAACCAGATTTTAACTGTGCCAACTGTAAACTACAGTCTATTCATTAAGCACTATGATGGTTACTTTTTAAGATCATTAAACTTTTACATGAATCTGTTGATGCCTATATTATTACAAGTGCAATACTAGTTGTGGTTAATGATAGATTAGAAGTATAATTTTGAGAAAATAGTTATATCTGTAAGCTATTTTTTCTTTGTGCTTTAATGACACCAAAGTTCCCTCTCTGGTGCAGTATATTAGATATTTTAACAAATTTATATATTCTATCGTGTCCAAGGGTAACTCTTACAATGTTTATAATACTTTATATAATACTTTATGTATTTTTTCATCCGGCGTATGATAGTTGCACTTTTAATTAAATGACCCACCATCACTGCGACATTGTATTAATCTTAACTTTTTTGTTTGTTTGTTTTCTAGATACTCAATCTGGTGCAAAATCAGCGTCGCAGACCAACCGTTTGGACTTTCAGCCGCTCAAATGACTGGTGGGATGTGATCGTTCCAGGATTCACACACACACAGTGGTTGAACAACTTCAGGATGTCTGAAGAAACATTTATATTCCTTTGTGCCATGGTGCATCCAGCAATGGAAAAGCAGGACACAAACTACAGAGAGTGTGTTCCCCTTAAGAAAAGAGTTGCCATTGCACTATGGAAGCTGGCAACCAACAGCGACTACAGAAGTATTGGCCATCTTTTTGGTGTCAGCAGAACAACAGTGTGTCGGTGCGTCCAGGAATTCTGCAAGGCCGCTAGCATGTTGTTAGTTCCAGAACAGATATGTTTCCCTGACCAGCAGAAGTTCAAAGAGATGGCAGCCTACTTTGAGAACCGGTGGGGGCTTCCACAGTGTGTTGGTGCCATTGATGGGTCACACATACCCATAATAGCCCCAAAGGAGTACCACTGCGATTACTTTAATAGAAAAGGCTGGCATTCCATCATCCTGCAAGGAGTAGTTGACGGAAAAGGACTATTTTGGAGTGCATATGCAGGAATGGCTGGAAGTTTGCATGATGCTCGGGTTCTGAGACTATCTACATTGTGGGAGTTGGTCGAGCGTGGAAGCCTCTACCCAGCTTGCACCAGGAACATCAGTGGGGTGAATGCTGGCTTTTATGTGCTAGGAGACTCTGCCTACCCTTTGCAGAATTGGCTCCTAAAACCATTCCGACAATGGCCGGCTGACAGCAGAACAACTGACCTACAACAAAAAAGTGTGCAGGGCTCGGGTGGTGGTAGAAAATGCTTTTGGGAGACTCAAAGGAAGGTGGCGGTGCCTTATGAAGAGGAATGACAGCGACATCGAACTGGTGAAGTCCATGGTGTTGACTTGTTGTGCTCTGCACAATCTTTGTGAAAGGCATGGAGAGGATTACCAGCACGAATGGGATACACCTGTTGCTGCAGAGCCTGTGGTGCCACTGGTACAGGGTGCAGAGGAGGAGGGCAGGGATGTACGCGAGGGTCTGATGCGTTATTTGAACAGTTAAATCTGTTGTACAGATAGCAAAGGCACACCTGTGTAAACGCTAAGTTTTGATTTTATGGACATGAATAAATCCTTTTTACTTTTACCCTGCCTCTTCATATTTTGTGAAATATTTTTGCCGCTGCCTCTTATGTAGATGGTGTTTAAACATGAGGTATAATTCATTTTGGGTAACTATATCAAATGGCCAATCTGGTAACGCTTAAGATAATACTGCGCAAGTACACATAATTTACAGCATACCTTTTGGTAATTATAGAGTGTGTACATGTAATTATAGGGGAATAATTTATAATATTTGGTGAATAAAGGAGTAACAACCATGAAAAATACAAATAAAATGCAGTGTTTCATAACTAAGCTACCCAACTAAGGGCTAATTATTTTAATATTACATGGTATGTAGCTTATGACCTATTATGCTAAAAAACATGGAAAATTACAAATAATTTATGCAGTAATTCATGATTACAGCCCGGAAAGTACTGCGTAAGTACACCGAATTTACAGCGTACCTTTCTGTAATTATTGTACATACTTTATAAGTACACGTGTAATTATAAGGGAACAATTTATAATATTTATAATATTAATTTATAATATTTGGGGTAAAGGACTTATTACTCTGCAATACCTATGACTGTAAAAATAAATAAATTCAGATTTTGTTTGCAATAAATGTAAAGTAACACATTGCTAACTAATTTGTATTTAAGGCAAGCATAATCTCCCAAATGGCCATTATGGCCAAGGTAGCAAACAATAGATGTCATTGACACCAGATGACAGGAACATTAATAAAACGACCTCAATTTATAGAATGGGTAAGGGAGGAATTGTGTGAGATGGCCATTGAACACAGGACACATGAGGTAATGAAAAAGTACTTTAATTTAAAAAGTCAAACAAATGCTTTTGACAAAAAAATGAGCTGTGCGACAGAAAAAAGGTTTTGTAAACAAGTGCAAACAAAAATTAAAAGTGCAAACAAAGTAAACGAGTGCAAACCAAAAACTAAAGTCCAAAAAAGTAAACAAGTCTAAAGTGCTGTGTGCAAAAGAGCACAAGTGGCTGGATCATGGCACAGGGTTGGGGCGACTACTCAACGCCTGCACCAGCTGACTGAGCGTGCCGAGGAAGGCCTGATTGAAGCTTGCAGACTGCTCCATGTGTTGGCGAACTAGTTCAGCCTCATGCCGCCTTGCCTCACGTGCATCCTCCAGCATAGGTTCGAAGCGCCGGTCACGGCGTTCCTCCATCCTCTCCAACCACTCCTGCTGCTTCTCATCAGCTGCCTGCATCTCAACCAGGGCCGCATGAACATCCTGTTGCCCCCTTTTCCTCTTGCCTGGAATGCAAAAGAGACAGGAATGTTGGTATGTTTAGCGAAGCATTTTGATCCTTGTGATTTGAGCCAACCAATATTATGGGGAGATATCTACAGTACTACAATACAATGTCTAAATTGGACATGTATATATTAACATATGACGATAATGAACTCATGATACAATATTGCGATACTCCACGACATATGATAAAAGGTAAAAAAATTTTTTTATTGTCGATTAAAATGAAAACTTGGATATTACATTGTGGGTTTAAATGGATAGGCTTGGACTTGGTGCTTGTAACCCAAGGACAATGGTGACAACAGAATAAAAATATTCATGATTCTGAAGCTGAAAATACTGAATTATTTTAGACGAATATTCTTAACGTTCTGGTAATAAGACATTTGCCATTATGAGGACCCACAAATATTCCCCCATTGCATTAGTATACATCATAAGCAACATTATATAGTAATTTAATGTAGTACTGACACTCTGAAAACATGAATTTTTTCTCATACAGTAATTTTTATTTTGGGAGAACTATCCATGATACATATTGTCAACATCCACAATACGTATTGTTGCGCTTTTGTATTGCGAAATATATTATGGCACGATATATTGTTACACCTCTAGTATATATTATTACAGTATTATACATTTCTTTTCACTCTGGTGTTCATGTCTTACCGATTGTAATACGCCGAGGTTCACTCGAAGTTGATGGAGCAGATTCTGGTGGTGGTGTCGGGGTTGATGTCCTGGCAGGCGAACTTGAGCTTTCAAGGGTGGAAATCTCATCAAGTGCCTCCATTTCCTCCTGACAGCTAGGATGCTCAACTGAAAATTTACAAAAGTCACGTTAATAACACAAACGGCAACAATGCGGTTGAGATAAATACAGAACATACAACGTAGTAGGACTGAGTGGGTAGCCAAACAAAGCATTTTTACTTTGTATAATGTACATAAGTATTTTTTTTTTCAAGTATCTATAATTTTATAAGAGTAACTTTTATTGCACTACATTCCAAAGCATAATATTGTACTTTTTACCCCACAACATTACTGTACTGTTTAAGCCTATTGAATGTGGACATTTTCACCTTGCTCTGATATTTCATAATAGTTTTCAGACGGAGTTCTTACTCTTTCCTTAAGCTATATCATTGGACCCATCTCTCTTTAATATATATTTAGTAGAATATGTTTAGTAATAAAACAGTTGTATTTTATTAGGGTATCTGTAGGCTACAAGTAACGTTACTGGACATGTACTCCGTCCACCACAGGCTAATAAACTAACGTTAGCGTTTTGCTAGCTTGCAAATGATCGGTTGATACCACACTGGCTGGCTGACAGACAAACAACAGACTTGCACAAAAGTTGTGCATTGAACGTAAGCTTTCCCGTGATCGATGTATACTAACGTTATATTTCACAATTACAAACTTACCGGGAGGCTCCATCATCGACTCCAGCAACGAGGTAGCCGTATCGATGCCTCCTTCTCGTCCCAAACTCGCCGGTCTGTGCCCGTAGATGGCGTCCATCATTTCTAGCCACTTCCAATTTTTTCTGTGAACACCACTCCGGCTGTTGTGGTCTTTCACCTTACGATAGTCACTCCGCAGTTTCTTGCATTTAATGCGGCACTGCTCGGACGTCCGCTGGTAACCCTCGACAGCCATCCTCTCAGAAACATGCTGAAAAACCTTTTCGTTTCTCACCATGCCATCGAGTTCCCTTTGCACCCTTTCTTCACCGATGATACCCAAGAAGGTCTGCACCTCCTGGGTCGACCACGGTAAAGTTATTATGCTGCGCGGCGACATTGTTGCGACGTTGTTGTAATTTAAAAATGGCGCCTCGTGTGTTGTGTCTTTCCCCTTGCGGCACGCGCAAATGACGATTCTCTGTCAACCAATCAACGTTCTGCAGTGAGTCTAGCTCCACCCTTTAGTACCGTTCCACTGTGCTAGGTACCCCAACGGAAGGGTACCCAAAAAGTGGTACGGTACGGTTCGGCTTTTTGGTACCATTCTCAACTTTTGGCAGTGGAAACGCAAATAAAAGGGTACCGACCCGTACCGTACCGTACCACTCGGTGGAAACGCGCGTAAACTTGAGACAAAGAGAAGATAATGAGCACAACAACCGACAGGTGCTCAATACACCGACGTGCACAGATCAATGAAAACAATACGCATGGAGCGTAACACAAGGCTTGTGGTCAGAGTGATAAAAGAGCCTGTTTGGTGTTTAATCTGAGGTAATTTTGACAGGTTGGTTGACTATATAGCTTTTTATCTCCTTATTTATAATTAATTTTATGCAACACACGGATTGTTTTCCATTTAGTTTGACAAAATAAAATGCATCAGAATAACTGAAGTGTAATGTTTTGGGCCCGGTTCCCCAAAACGTTCTTATCGCTAAGTAGTTCTTAACCTATTCCTTAACCTCTCTCTTAACCTTATGGCACGGTTCCCGACACGTTCGTACGCTAAGTAGATCTTCTGTAAGTCATACTTTCGTAAGGTTGGTCTGGACCATTCGTAGCTCTCTCTTAGCGTTATTTGAGCTCATGACGCTACTGTACAGCAGTCTTTAGAAACCAGCGCAGCGAAGTACAAGTCAAACTATGGTATGTTGACAATTTGGTGGCTCAACAATGATTTTCTGTTATTTTTTAAGACTCATAATAAATTATGTTCGCAATGGATACAGGCCTATTTATGAAGTTGACTTTATGTGGTTACAGAACTAATAAGGTGGTAATTAGCCTATAGGCTTTTTCGTAATTAAAGCGAATTGGCAATCATTTTTTTGATAATTAAAATCTGGCAAACAATTTGGCTCTAAATGGCTAAGATCTTTAAATGGGTAAGCATGGTGGTGTCCAGTAAGCGACCAACTATAGCAGAGATCCAACATGTCCTTGTATTGAATCAAAGACGGAGCCGGACTCAGAGCCGTTTAGTCCATGTCAGTTTTTTTATTCGGCAAAACTTAAGCCCTTTTGACATTTTGCCTGACCTGGCTATATTAGAAAAAAAAAATCCCCTCCGAAGACAACTCATTGTGGAGCAGCTGGACCTTCCCAGACCTGCGCTGGCCAGGCTAACGCGGCGGAATTCTGCTTTAAGCCCTGAAGCCCAGCGCTACGTTTTTTTTTTTAAATTATTATGATTTATTTATTTTGCTACAGAGAGATTCATCGAGGTCGTGGGAGAGGGCAACGGCCTAATCAAGACCTCGGTGTGGAGGTGTGTCCACACTGTCACCAACGCCTTTCTGCGCCATGCCGGGGATTACATCCTGGTGGATGGCACACTCATCCCTATCACCAATCCATCAGTGATTGATCAGGAGGAAATATCGGGAAAGGGATACGCGACCATAAACATGCAGGTTATAGTGGACCATAGGAGTGTGATCTTCGACTTGGTGGCAAGGTCCAGCAAAACTTCAAGTTCCCTGACGAGAAGCTTGGTGCCCTTGTTTAAGTTGCTTCCCCAGCATATTTTGTATCTAATTCTCTCTCTCTCTGTTCATTGTAGATAGGTTGTTTTTTTATTAAAAACATAAACCAATTGCAATCAATACCGCATTAAACAGAAGTAACTGCAGCTGCTTGCCAATCAATTCTGATTGTAAAGTACCTTACCATTAATATAAAAGTGTTATATAATTTTCATAAGTCGTTAAACCCATGTCAAAAAGCGGCACAACGGGATAAGGAGGGTGGATGATTAGCGAGGGATACCCGGTTCGTCTAACCGTCACAACATAGCCTATCGTGTGAACATATTACTGACCATTTGATAATTTAATTTATAGTCTATATTCTACTGATAACTTAAACTATGTTAAAATAAATGTTACTGTAATAATTTGAGGAATGTTTCATTAGCATAGAACGTGTTGTCTTTCTTAACGCTGTAATGCACCTTCGCGTAAAGTGGAAAATCGATTCATGAGCAATCGATGCCAACTAATTCAGCACCCTGACTTTGGACAGCGCTCTTGTAACGTCGGACTTAAGAGGCCACGTGCTAAGAAGCTTCCTAAGGGACACTTCGGGGAACACACTTAGAAACATCAACAACTTTGGTAAGATATATCTTTCGATGTCTTCTTAGCGCGCTAAGAGTGAACGTTATCGGGGAACCGGGCCCAGATTTTTATCTTGATTCAGTCCGTTTGTTAAGGAAAAAACGAATTAATTGATGGTAAATATCTTAGCTTTCTGACTTTTGATTTTGCAATTCTGAATTTATATCTTTTTCTTGCAATTCTAAGGAAAAAAGTAAAAAAGATCTAAACTTGTAACAGAAAAAAAATTCAGAATTGTAAAAAACAAACAAAAAAAAGCTGCAAATACCTTTGTGGTGGAAAATCAATTGAAGAAAAACATTAGAATTTGTATAATTCTGAGAGAAAATAATTCTTATTGGTGAAATGTAAACTGAGAATTCCAAAATCAGAATTCTGAGAAAATTGCACTAAAATTTATTTGTGCATTTTTGTCCAGACTAGTGCTATCGGAGTACCACATTCTTTCAGCGAAGTCTTTCAACTTTCTGCAGAAATAAACCATTCAGTCATGTTTTTCTTTTTAATGCTGTTATTTTCTATTTGAGATTTCTTGAGAATGATCAAACTCAACCATAACAGAAGAACCTGAGGACTGTAACTCACAGTCCAACATAATCACATATTTCTGTCAGTCAGTTGTAATGGCTGTTGATCACAGCCCGACGTGCAGCACACACACTTCCACTTATTGACAGGGAATGAGACAAACTCTTAATTTCCACAACGTCTCCAGGATTCACAGTCATCCTGGATGACGGTCTTGACCACATGACCATGGCATGATGTCAGGTTGCTGCAAGGATTGTGCTGACAAACCAGCTTGATGCAGCCGTACACCTGCTTTCCACACGCTCTGCTGTATTTACAGTCATCCTGGACGACAACAGCCTCACGACCACAGCATGTCACACAGCTGCAAGGCTTCTTGAGAACAGGTACAGAGACTTCACCTTGCTGCAGTCGTCCGACTTCACTCTTAAAGATGGGAAACGGCCGACTTTACAGCAGTTGTTGATGGAAGACTTATTACAAGACATGGTGTGAGCTGAAACAATAGAAAAGAGAGATTGAGAGAGGATGAAGGGTAAGAAAAAATATGACTGGCTTACTAAGATAAATTATCTTTAAAAATAAAAAGTAATAGATGATAAATACTTACATGTGTTCAGTCCTTTTCAGTCTTGATTTATTGTACTCTAAGCAAGTCTTGCTAGTAACAGCTCTTCTCTCACTCGGATGTTTCTCTCCTCAGCAGCCCGGTATATATTCACATCTTCATCTCCACCCGTCCACAGCTCAGGGCAGGAGAATGTGAGTGTCATTATTTCTCACAATGGGAAAGGACGTTTAATGAGAAGTAATTAAAAGCAGTTTAATGAACAGCACATATTGAATCTTAATATTATGCAATGGTTAATGCAGTGCCAAAGCATGATCATTTAATAACTCAAATGATTAAGGTGTCTAAAAAACTATACACATACTTAAGGCCATTGCACATTTTTATTTGAAATTTTTGCACATTGAAAAATAAATACGACCTTATGTTGTGCCAATCATGTTTACACATTGCCTCTGAAACTTTTGTCTGTCATAAAAAAAAAAGGTTTGATTTTCTTAACCCATCCAAAGTGCGCACACCCAGAGTAGTGGGCAGCCATTTATGCTGTGGCACCCAGGGAGCAGTCGGGGGTTCAGTGCCTTGCTCAAGGGCACCTCAGTCGTGGTATTGAAGGTGGAGAGAGCACTGTACTGTACATTCAGTCCCCCCACCTACAATTCCTGCCAGCCCAAGACTCGAGCTCACAACCTTTAGATTACAAGTCCAAATCTCTAACCATTAGGCCACGACTTCCCACAATTGCTGCTTTAATGCAATGTTGCATCTTGTTTGTGTCATAAAGGGATTTTATAAAACATCTACTTTATATCATGCTTGTCTGATTAAATCGGATGCAATTTTATTAATCTGTCTGATTAATTCTCTTAGATGACAAATGAGGTGTATTATTATTACTTGTCAAACCTCCTCTCCCATTATCACTAAAATGACTCACTTTTTCACTTACGCTACAAGCTGTAAAATCTAATGCTAAATGAAAAAAGTGAAACAATCATATGTAACACTATAAAGATTGCACTGCTGTATTTAAGTTTTAAATAAGTTAGACGCATTCTAATCACGGATCTGCCCTCTCATGAAAAATAAAATTCTCCTGCTCCGAGCTGTGGACGGATGGAGATGAAGATGTGCTGTAAAGTCGGCCGTTTCCCATCTTTAAGAGTGAAGTCGGACGACTGCAGCAAGGTGAAGTTTCTGTACCTGTTCTCAAGAAGCCTTGCAGCTGTGTGACATGCTGTGGTCATCCAGGATGACTGTAAATACAGCAGAGCGTGTGGAAAGCAGGTGTACGGCTGCATCAAGCTGGTTTGTCAGCACAATCCTTGCAGCAACCTGACATCATGCCATGGTCATGCGGTCAAGACCGTCATCCAGGATGACTGTGAATCCTGGAGACGTTGTGGAAATGAAGAGTTTGTCTCATTCCCTGTCAATAAGTGGAAGTGTGTGTGCTGCACGTCGGGCTGTGATCAACAGCCATTACAACTGACTGACAGAAAGATGTGATTATGTTGGACTGTGAGTTACAGTCCTCAGGTTCTTCTGTCAAGAATTGAAATTAATCTTTAAATGAAGCTGGAAAAATAAGGCTAAAAGTACAAATAAATAAAAAGTGAAAAATAAGAACTTCTGAAAGTATGCACACGTGATATCTACTGTATATATCTGTAACCTGTTTAAAGTATGATTTTTACCTTAATATTAAAATATTAGACTTGTAATAGTATGTTACAGTTAACTTTAGGTTTGTACACACATTATAGAAAAATAGTAAAGTTAAAACTATAAAATACCACAAATTAATTGGAAGCATTAATGGATGCAGTGTGTAACACACACACACACACACACACACACACATAATGTAAATAATGTAAACTTGTTGTATTTAAGCACATAATCTAAACCGGTGTGCGTGCCCTTACTGTATTAAACAATATGTGACTATTTGCCCAAAGGATTGGACCATTCAGGGGCTTTATAAATTCATTTGCTTCACATGTTTTTTTTTTTGTTTGTTTTTTTTTTAATTCAATTTAACAGACTGATGATGAAATGTTACTGACTGACTGATAGAGTGAAGCCTTTTGACTTAACAAGCAATATATTAAACATGAATATTAGGCTTGAGTTACCAAAGACTGAGAATTCCTATACAGTTCAATAATGGTAATAATATTACAATGGTTACATTTTTCTGTTATGTTAATCTGTTATTTGAGGTCTGAAAACACGTTTTCGTTATTTTGACCAGTTATCATTTTCTGCAAACAAATGCTTTGTGCTAATGTGTTTATTTAGAATTTGGGAGACATAGTGTCAGTAGTTTATTGAATAAAACAAAAATTAATTTAACTCAAACACATACCAATAAATAGTAAAACCAGAGAATCTAAAATTTTGGAGTGGTCTCTTAATTTTTTCCAGGGTTGTTTGCATGCACACACAAATGCAAATATTCTAACAATATTCTCAGTAGTTTCATTATATTGCAACACATCAATGGCCCTTCTGTACAATACCTGATATAAAAATGTCTGAATGCGGTCTGTTGTTAAAAAAAATCTTAATGACTACTGTTGATCATATATCGAGCAAGTTCATATTAATGTCCCCCAATATGTTATCCCATGCAAATCTCATATACACCCACATATACATACATATATTGTGTGTGTCTGTGTGTATAGTAATTTAAATGGAATAAAGGAATTTACTTAATGAATAAATTTAGCAAATGATATCACTGGCATGGCTTATTTAAAATTGTATATGTCTGTAATGATATTACTAAGTGTTAAACAAATGTGGTGTTTGGTGTGTCTTTAGGAAGCTGAAGAATTACTGTAAATGAGACATTGTGTTAGCCATGTAGGTAAACTTTTCATAAGATTACATCAGTCACTGGAGCCATTTACAACACATTCCATCTTTAATACCTCTGTGTTTTTATGTTGAAAATGTGTGCTGATGCAGTATTTAAATAAGCTGTTACAATTACCTTGAGAGACTCATCCTAAACACTAAACTCTCTCTCATCGGAAGTTCTTCACACTCTCCAGCGCTGAGATGTAGTTGGAGATGAGACTATGTCAGTTAAGGCCTTTTTCGTTAGATGCCATCTTGCTACCCAGCTAGATGCATTCTGACAACATAAAGAAACGGGCTAACAATATATTACATTTAGAAAGACAAAACAAGTCCAAAAAAATGTCTGAGACCACAGGCAAAAATGCTTTTATTTTGTATTATTGTTAAATGTGATATTATATTTTTTGACAGTAGGTCACTGCATCAGCACCCTATCAGCTCAGATCAAGACATCACACACTTTTACAAACCCTCAGAAGGGGAAAACCTACACATCACAGCAGTCTGAGCTGTACATATAGAAAATACCAGTATATAGAGGGCCATATCATTATTGATCACTCCAGTCACTAAAGCCAAATGTTGTGGTTTCTCTATTAGGTTTGACTGGTTAGCATGCAGAGTTAGCATCTGCTGGAAGATGTCATTAACTACACCATTCTGTGAGGGAAAAGGTTCTTTTTCCAATGATGGCTAATCAAAAGTAGCCATGTATTCTTGACAAAATATACAATTTTATATGCTGTTAATATAAAATTAAGCATTTCATTATATTATTATAGACTTCTTTGAAATCTGATTAGCTAATTTTCTGACAAGTTAGTCGTGTCACAGTGGCAGATGTGTTTTTAGTAATATTTAAGGAAAGTAGGGATGTTTTATGCATGACATCCCAAAAAAAACAAAACATTTTATTTATTATTTTATAGGTTTTATAAATTCAGTTCAGACGGGGCGCGAATTGCTGTAGAAACAGCCTGTCGCAATGGCTCCAAATAGTCCGTATACTCACTGTCCAACACTGAGTATGTGATCATTGAAGTCAACATGCAGTGGTTTCCATCATTCTGAAGAACAAGTGCATGTCTCCTCGTAGTCTCTCTCTGTACAGACAGGTGGCAGCCTTGTACTACCACGGAGTCCAAAAGGCCCTGGTGAAAAGGGACCAGACACTCCTTGAGCTCAAGTCATATGAGGTTGAGGGATAATGGAAGCTTAAAATCATAGTTTGCAATAGTCCCCAATACACTGTTACATCTAAAATAGATATATTCAGTACAATGAGTGTATACTCATTGAGTGTATAAAATTACTAATATATATATATATATATATACAGTACAGACCAAAAGTTTGGAAACATTACTATTTTTAATGTTTTTGAAAGAAGTTTCTTCTGCTCATCAAGCCTGCATTTATTTGATCAAAAATACAGAAAAAACAGTAATATTGTGAAATATTATTACAACTTAAAATAATAGTTTTTTATTTGAATATACTTAAAAAAAAAAATTTATTCCTGTGATGCAAAGCTGAATTTTCAGCATCATTACTCCAGCCTTCAGTGTCACATGTAACATCGAGTCTATCACATGATCATTTAGAAATCATTCTAATATTCTGATTTATTATTGAGTGTTGGAAACAGTTCTGCTGTCTAATATATTTGATGAATAAAAGGTTAAAAAGAACTGCATTTATTCAAAATAAAAAAAACATTTCTAATAATATATATTCTAATAATATATTTTCTTTACTATCACTTTTTATCAATTTAACACATCCTTGCCTAAAAAAAGTATTTATTTTATAAAAAAAAAAAAAAGTAAATTACTGACCAGTAGTGTATATTGTTATTACAAAATATTTATATTTAAAAAAAAATAGCTTCTTTTTTTTTATTCATCAAAGTATCCTAAAAAGTATCACATGTTTTGAAAAAATATTAAGCTAAATATTCCTAAAAATTCAGCTTTGCATCACAGAAATAATAATTTAAAGTATAATAAATTTAAAAACAATTATTTTAAATTGTAATAATATATCACAATATTACATTTTTTTATAAATAAATGCAGGCTTGATGAGCAGAAGAAACTTCTTTCAAAAACATTAAAAATAGTAATGTTTCCAAACTTTTGGTCTGTACTATACAATATATATATATATAACTAAATATATATAAAACTAAACCAATAATTCAGATGATATTTTTAAACAGTTATTATTGTTATTAATAATAATATTAGATGAAAAACATACACTTAACAAACATATTTTTGTAAGTTGCCAGGGCAACATGTCTAATTATCATTTAAGTACTAAAATTATTAAAACAACTGAAATAATTTCTTTTAAAAAC
Source organism: Carassius carassius (assembly GCF_963082965.1). Taxonomy (NCBI): domain Eukaryota; kingdom Metazoa; phylum Chordata; class Actinopteri; order Cypriniformes; family Cyprinidae; genus Carassius; species Carassius carassius. The sequence continues at coordinate 22,843,177 of NC_081800.1, forward strand.
AAATAAATTGGCAAAAACACAAAAACTAAAAAATAAAACTAATATCTTTATAAAATATTTTTAATAAAAAGTTGTATAAATTCTGTAATATTATAGTAATAATACTAAAATAACACTGATACAGAGTTGTGTACTTAACATTCTTAAAGTTCAGGTATGAATCTTTTGGCTCTATAGTCCAGTCTCTGGAGTGGACGCTGCAGTATATGAGGACATCTGCTGGGTTTTGTGGCACTGATGCTCACTCTCTCTGGACGGGTCACTGAGACTAAACAAACAGCTTCAGACTGCACACACCAGACCTCATCATCACTGTGAGTTCGCATGACTCGCTATATATCGAGACTCTACCTGCTGTGTGTTATTTTCTCTCTCAGCCTGTATGTGATGCTGTGCTGTGCTGGGCAGAGATCTGAAAGTCAAAATCAAGTTCCAGAACCCACTGCCCCGTGTGCTGAAGAACCTCATATTACAAAATACAAAACCATTAACTATGGGTAAGACATTCCTAAGCAATGACCGAGTCAAACTGTTGTCTTATGTTTGAGTGATACGCAGTGTGATGCTTTTCGAGGTACTTATCCCAATTTGCATGTGCTTGGAGATCTATGCCAATCAATAAAAGTTCATATCAATCAATAAAAAAATAATTGTTGGCTCTCAGTTTTCTAAATAACCAAATAACAACAACGTTTAGTTTCAAAACTAAAAACTATGAAAACACCTGTCAAAGTGGAGCAGGTACTTGCTGTGTTCATATTCTAGTTTACACATTACACATATTCCACTGCAACATCTCAAACTCTATTAAAACCATTGCATCCTTGAGCTTTATATTTCATATAATATTCTGACTTAAAATGTGGCACTATTTACCATACTTCACCCAGTTCAGCATTATCATCTATCTTTATAAATGAACATTTACGCACACACACCCACACACACACATTTTTGTTTTTGTGAAAAGTGGGGACATCCCAAAGGCGTAATGGTTTATATACTGTAGAAACCATATATTCTATCGCCCTTCACCAACCCTACACCTAACCCTAACCCCCACAGGAAACTTTGTGCATTTTTACTTTCTCAAAAAAAAAAATCATTTTGTATGATTTATATGCATTTTAAAAAATGGGGACATGGGTTATGTCCTCATAAGTCACCCTCTCCTTGTAATACCTGTGTCATACCCATGTCATTATACAGAGTTGTGTCCTGATATGTCACAAAAACAAGAGCAAACACACACACACACATAGAGAGAGATGTTTACGTGTTTAAAGCAGTCACATTTATTGGCCTCTTCTATGCACATTTACTAAACTGGCAAACAGTTTTAGAGACATTTTACAATGGGACTTTCCACAAAATGTACTAAAAAATAAATACAAGACTCAAAGTGTTGAACAGATCAAAAATATACAAAAGCTTAATGTAAACTTTGAAAACATTTTACATAAGAATCACCCTGGAAACTATTTTAAAAGGTATTCTATTTACACATTTGTAAAAAAAAAAAAAAAAAAAAAACTAAAATCATTTTAGTTGCTTGAAGTCTTCAGTCTAGTACCAGAAGAGACGTCACGTAACTGTGTGTGTTCAGTACAGCAAGTGTTTGTCCAACTCTGAAATCCTTTGGTACACAGATCTTTGCATGTTACCATTCACCAAGCATGCTTTAACTTTAACAATAAGATATTTTAATTCGTAATTGCTTTTGTTGTGTGTTAACTATTCCTGTTTAAATAGCCTTAGGTACAGCAATAGACAATGTGAAACCCTTTACAACATACTAAACATCAGTGCAACTTTTAAGGTTAGACTTTTCAATGTTAGAATGGTAGCTTAGAAAATCATTTACCTCTGTCTTGGAGATGGATAGTGAAAGTCTTCACCTCCTTTTAGATTCGCATCAAATTAAGATTGCTCAGGTTTGTAAATGTGTGTTTTCCCCTTTGTCAAAACATCAAAGCTAGTTAGTTGTTAGTGGTCAAATAGTTGAGGACAGCTCAAATACCTGGTCTAGTAAATAATCCAAAGACTAAATCTCACCAAGCAAGGTAAATTGCAAACACACCAGAAGGTCAATGGTAAAAAGGAGAAAATTGCCAAATACGTCACTGGACACCATTAGGTTTCAAGGGATTGTTAACAGAGTAGCTTATGCCATTAATATATTTTATATTATTTATAAGTGGTTTTATTTTCTGCATTAAATTCATCTGTCTTTTAAAACCAGTGTTTTCCCGCTAAAGATTAACCTCTGAAAAGAAAAACCATAAATTCATAAATAAATCTGCAGTCATAAATTTATCAAAGCCCAATATTTCATAAAAGACAGCAAGATACTAATAATCCTTTCGCTTTAGTACCAAAATGAAAAACATGAGGTGGTTCTTGGAAATTGATTTAAAAAAAGAAGCTGAGAAAAACGATAACCAAAGGAGTAGTGCAAGTCCATGTTTTTTCATCTGTCCTTTGCAACCTTTTTTACAACCTCTTTTCTTTGATTTGCATCCTTTTCAGCACATCCTCTCACACACAGATGTATTTGTTACTCCAGCAAAAAAAAAAGTCTTTATATAACTATCATGACGCAAACCCTCTTACTTCAGACTTGCTCTGTCTCTCAATCTGACGTGACTCTACATCTCTGTAGTCTTTCTTTGGATATTTTACTGTCTGTGCAACAAACAGCAACAGCATTGAGAAAAGAATATGTTCTCCATCAGTTTCAAGGACTATACCCAACTTTAAGTCCTTCTCATAACTTTCCTTATTGCCCTATCAACATCGCAAATTCAAACCCAAAGCAACACAAACTGCAAAAGCCTCCTGACCGAAAGCACTTCCACGACACCCTTCTAAAAACTTCTACTTATCCTTCTACAATATTATTCTGCCATAGTCTGTTAACTAAATATACATGTTTTGAAAAAGTTTGTCAAGTGTTTTAATCAGATTTTTGACCAAAAACAGCCCATGGCCTCACAAATCTGTCATCTTGGTGAAGCAAATTCCTTGATACGCTTAAGAAAATGGTGTACCAATATTGGCTCCTCTCTAAACTTTTATTGCATGCAGTTCATTTGATCTATTACAGTGAAATATATAAAAGCTACAACTACTGCGGTAGAGGCATAATTTCAAGTTGGCTGCAAAATGCTTGCACAGTTATTAGACCTGCTGTGTGGGTCAGTGATCAATAACAAAAAATCATTTCACAATGTGCAGAATCATTAATATATCAGGAATGACTGGTACAGTATTCACAGAATACATCTAGTGCACGTGTCGTATCTGTTGTTGTTTTTCTTAATTTTTTGATATAGAAACAATGGGTTGATTTTTTAAGAAATGTGCTTTAAAAAATCTACATATTGAATGAAAGGACTGTGATTAATTGCAGCATTGCTTTAAAATTTATTAGACGTCGCATTAAAAAGCTCAATATCTTAAAAATTCCAAATAAGGACACAATTTTCCAGAGTCTATTACTTTATTCTCATTAAAAATACATTTTCTTTTTAAATAATAGTCTATATAGAGATATTTATTTTCACGTCACTTTTTTTGTGGCATTTTTGTACGAATTCTTTAAAATGTCTGACATTTTCCTCAGTATCAAAAGGAGTGCAAAATAGTGGTTGGCCATCAGAATATTCCAACAAAGCTACATTTCTTGCCCAGTAAGATCCAGTTACAGGCTAACTCAAAAGTTCTTAGCCCATTTATGCTACAGCTAACTATACAAAAGGCCACTTTTTGATTGTCCCAAGCTGTCTGCCATGAAAAGTTTGTGTTCAAGGTACAAGAAAGATTCTTTTAAAACCATCTGGACCCATTTTCACATTTACCGTAGTACAGTACTGTTTTTATCTTTCTAGACAATGCTAAATGTGTGTGACAAACAACATCTGCAATTGATTCACTGTGAATAATTACAAAGTGATGGGTTTTTTTATGTAGTTTTCTCCACTCTCATTCTAAAATGAAAGATACACAAAGTGTTCAAATTAAATAAATATGCTCATGGACGTTATTAGAACACCACTACTGAAAATTATCAGAATGTTTTGTCCTTCTTGATACAAAAGAGTAGAGACACTACGTAGTTTGTTTACAGTCTTCTTAAGAACAGAATTGAGTATGCCAGGTGCCCAAAATTATTGACTTGATGTCAAAGAATGTGTATAGACTGATGCTAAAAGTCAAAGATTCATTTTTCAGGAGGAACGGTCATCGTGTGGGCTTCCATCTGAGCTTTCTGTTTCCCCTTCTGATATGGCCTGCATGGGGGCAGTGTACAGCCGACTGCGTGTACTGTAGCGGCTGCTATTTGCAGCTGGTGGCATCCTTGACCGGCCTTGTCTAGTTGAGGCAGATGTGGGAAAAGCTTTTGTGGAAAAGCCCTCAGCATAAGATTTTGGAAAGGGGCTAGGCATTTGCTCGGGAGTTCCCTCTGGAAGTTGCTGTTGTAAAGGAGAGAGTGGCTCCTCAAATGGTCTAGAACCCTCCATCAGGAGCTCACCGGGGCTTTTGGTTGCAATGGGACTCTTTAAGATCTCTATAGCTGACATTCGATAACTGGAGTCGGAGCGACTTCCCTTTTTCAGCAGCAGCAATTTGAACTCTTCATTCGAGGTACTGGACTTTTTGGCACTCCTATAAATTGGACCTGGGGTTCTCTGAGCCACAGTTTGAGTAGATGGACTTACAGGCATGTTTGGGGTACTTGGCGAGGTTGCAGGATTAGTAGCAGAGCCATTCCCAGAAACAATGGCTGAACGGTTCCGCACTGACATTTCTCCAGAATCTTTCCTGCCCAGCATTTTTCGTTTTGACCTGAGATTGCAAAACACAAAACAAGACACAAGAAGTATTTTGCGATTTTCAGTACTTTTTCAGATGATCAATATATCAAAATGTATACCATAATATACCATATACATACCATAATAATAAAAAATATACCAGATAAACTTGAAACACACCTGTGAATCATGGCAAAGAGATCCTCTGTTGTGCGACTTTTACTTGGTGAAAGAAAAGCGCTATCGTCCTCGGTTTTGGATTCATCTGTCAGCGGGGACAGAGTTGGATCGCTTGGTGTGGACTCTGAAATAGAAACTTTGAAACTCATTCTAATTCAACATTTCTAAATCATTACACAACATGGCAGCTAGTTTACATAGTAATAGAAATATTACACAAACATACCTTTGCTAAAATAGTCCTCCGTGTCTGGTGTTGACCCTTCCTCTGCATATTCCTGTGAGGCACTTCTGGTTGGAACATCTGATGTTACAGATTCTTCTCCAGCACCATTGATTGGATAAGCTTGCAATGTCTCTGATCTTTGCTTGACAATATCAGGCACTTGGTCAAGACTCTCTGACCTTTTTGCTAGACCATTCTGACCAGGGCCTCCCTCATTTGGCTGAGATTTCAATGGCTGAATTTGCTCTACTTCCAGACCACTCTGGGCAAAAAAAATATTTGAGGTGCTCACCTCTTCTGCAACTTCTCGAGAATTCTCAAATTTCACTTCATCCATATTCAACTGCTCGGATTGGGCCTTAAAAGCAGTCCTGCTCCAAAGAGGTGATGGGGCTAATCGGTCATATCTATTTCTTGAACCAAAATGGCTTGCTAGTCCATCTACTGGGGTAAACAGTGATTCACAATCGTCCTGAGAGGAGGTTTCTGTGAGAAGGGGTCTATAGGGTGGAGGCTTCCTAGTTTCATTGGGTTTATTCTGAGTAGGTGGGGTAATGATATTCACAGTGGGACACTTAGGTCTAGTGGAAATATCAGTTATAGGTTGATCGTGGCTCCCTTCTCCAGATTTGCCAACTGAACGTAGCTGAACTGAACGAAGCACCGTAGGAGTGATGGCCAATGGACTAGTGACTGCCAGCTCATCACTTGAAACCGAAGTTGCCAGACTCTCACTTTTGGTTTCTGCTGAAGCTGCTGCCTTTTTTTTGCTCTGCTGGAGGATGTGCATCTGTTTTTTGTGAATTGAAGGCTTGCTGACATCGGGAAGGGCACTTAGGTCAAGGTGGGAGGGGGGTATGATAGGTAACTCCAAGTCCCTTTTGGATGAGTTCTGCTGTAAAGGAGCAAGTGAGGACTTCCTCTCTGGGACTTTGGGTTTCCTTTTCCCAACATTAGGGGACTTTTGGTGAGTGTTTGGGAAGAAAGCCAGTTGAAGAGATGATGTTGGTGTCTCTGACTGACTTGAGTAGCCACTGGAAGGTGATGCTAGACCTACCAGCTTTTCGGGTGAAGGCAATCTAAATTCACTTTCCATTGATGGTAGTGAAGGAGTGGTGGCCCTAGATCCTGACTGGGAAGTCTGGGATTCAGAGCTCTCCTGTGACTTGATGCATTCGATGACAGTGGTACCCGTAGCTGTGCTGGAATTTGACAATGATCTGTAAGGATCATTGGATTTCAAGTCATTAAGAAGCCAGAGATCTGCATAGTCTGACTGGACAGCTCCCTCTTCCTTGAAGGAATGTGTTTCTGTGGAGCCAAACAAAACAACTTCTGGTATCTCTGTAGAACTCTTAACACCCCAAGCCCCCAGTGGATCCTTACTCTCCAGCTGACTCGAGGAGCCTCCATCTAACCCCACATGCTGCGTTCTATCACCGGAAGACATAGATTTGTTCAGACCACCAGCAATCTTTGGTTCATTCTTGTCAGATGCAGGTCCAACATGGCTGCTTATTTTCTTCAAGGATGAGTTGCGTTTTGGTGGGAATGGCTTCACCTTTGGTTTCCTTAGAGAGAGATTGCGTCTCCCAAGTGTGTTTGTTTGATGACCATATTCTGCCTGCTGCCGGTCTACAGATGCATAGTTATATGTGAAGCTTTTGCTACCTTTAAGACCACAGTCAAAGTGCATGGATGTATAGTAGCCCTCAGCATCTACAGAAAAGTGTGAGGTGGTGTCAGCTTTTTCAGAAGGTGGCCTATCTATTAAACTTTCAAAAGTGGCTATGCTGGCAAAACTGGGACATTCTAGGATATTCTCTGCCCTAGAGTATTCAGGACTAAAGTCAGGGTGGCAAGACATGTTGTGCCTGTAGTGTGGATAGCTCCACTCACCCTCACTAGCAGTGCTGACTCCCGCATCATCAAGCATATCAGTCGCAGTGGAAGTGAATGAACCTGTCCTATGGCTACGGAGGCCTTGTGATCGGTCTCCAGGATATGGATCAATAATGAAGCCTGTAGAATCATCATTAGTATTGGTAGCTGCATTCAATGATAGTTCTGAATCACAGTGGGATGATCCAGTAAGGGGGGGTGAGGCTGCAGGTGGAATGGTCTCTGATGTCTGGGAGGGACATGTAGAACTACTGCCACTCCAATTGCCACTTGACGACTGGTGATCCTCTTTGTGGTCCATCTGACTAGTCAGCATGCCAGCATTTGAAACGGAGTGAATGGGGCTACTGAACGTATCAGAACTGGAAGAAATCTCACAGCTACCCATGTCAGCTTTCCGAGGCAGATGGGATTGACCCCTCTCCATCCAGTCATGCTCAGTACTTCTAGCATGCTGCTTGAATTTCAAACTGTTATGCTGACCCTCTGGGATTGCCTGGTCATCAGTGCTTTCTTCATCATCTTTTAGAATATGTTCCCCTGGGACTGGTAGGAAGTCCTCTGACTCAAATGGGTACAGTTCTTCCTCGTCCTCCTCCTCATCATCCTCATCACTGAGATCATGGTCTTCATCCAACAGTCGCCCTCCCTCACGCGGGAGACTTCGGGAACGCAGACGGGAGCCTACTGAAGAGGTGAGCATTGTGTCAGAGTTGTCAGGCAGAGAAGATATGTTGCCCGTGGAATGGGACAGTGACACAGTCACGCCCTGTCCCCTTTGTGCTCTGATCCGTCTACATGAGGGTGCAGCCCCAACAATCAGGAATTCTTCTGTCTGGCAACCAGAGTCCTTGGTGTTGAGGCGAGAAAGCATGAGATCCTCTTGACAAATTTCAGGGCTGGTGTGGACTATCACGGTACGTTCTCTGGCCACTGGAGATTCGTCAGAATCTAAAAAGTGATTAAAGATTTTTTTCAATAATAAATGTATGTTTTATACATGCCATTTACTCTTATTATATGCCTTGTTCTATACTTTAAATAAACAAGTAATGAAAACCTAAAGCGTAATGGGAGAATGTTACAGCTTCACACACCAAAATCCTGCTGCACTTGTCTGGGAAGGCCAGTGATCGTTTTCCGTCTCCTTAGCTTCCTTCGCCGTTGTAGCACTGATTGCGAATGGACTAGTGAGAAGCGCACACTGGCCTCTCTGTCGTACCCAACCCCTGCAAAGAGCACCAGACATGTGAGAGGCTGTTGGGTGCAAGCCACTTTTTTCTACTTATCCCTCCCCTGTTTCTCACACTCATAAACCACTGATATTTTCATGCTAAATATGATATTTTAGTCATAATAATGATAAGCTCTTTTAATGAAAATGTTTCTGAATAAAAATTTTTTTATATTATTTAACAATATTATATATATACCATTGAAAAATATTTAAAATGTTATATATTTACTATAATATTTTATAATATATAACAGTACTTTCACATACTGCATCACATATAAAAAAGTCTGACTTTTTACACAAATTATGCATCATTTTACAAGGTTAACAACACATCTCAGAAGAAAAAAAAGAGCATGTATTAAAAAATAATAAATGCAACACAAAAAGATAGTTTCCAGTCGTGTTAAAATATTTAAACAGACACAAAAATACATCGGACAGTATGCAATTTCATGCAAGGTGAAAGGAGCAACAGATTCAGGACATCAGAACAGATAAAAACAGGAAACAGGGTTGAAAATGGGAGTATAACTATCCTACCCAACCCCAGCCTTACTCACTATACTGCAGTCTGCTCTATTTGTTTTGATGTTTGTCCAGTGTCATGCATCATGACTCTCATGTGATTGCAGGCTTGGCCCTTTGAGCACCAATTATACCACTGTGCCCATGATGTGAAATTTCCAGTCAACACTGTCTTTGACACAATTCTTGCTGACACGCACCTCAAAAATCCCATTCCAGTCAAGCCTGGAGTAGATATAGGTGGCCTCTTTGTAATTTTAATGCAACTGATTAGCATGCACAAAATGCTTTCTTGACTCTTTGCATTTCTTGGCACAAAGTAAGTTACTATTACAACTAAGAACTTTTTTGTTTCAAATTTCATGACTTGCAGATTTAACCTACTTTCCAGTGTTTCTAATGCTGTCATTATTCTAATGGCTGATTCTTCAGTTTGGGCCCTTCTGACAACTTGAAAAAGGATACCTCTCAAAACCATGTTTCATCTTTGTTAAAAAATTAATCACATGTCATGGAATAAAGAGGATCTGATCATTCAACCTTCAACTAACAGCACTAAACAGTGAAGCAGTCCATGCTCTTTTTTATTGCCTTGAAATGCTCTCTGTCTTTCAAGCATTTTGCTGACCTGTTTTGTGTAAATTAGAGAAAGGTCTAAAAGTCTAAAATTGCAAGAGTCTAAAGCAATCATAATTTGCCTTTTAAAACTAGAAACTAAAAAACCTTACTAAAAAAAAACACCCATTTACTTAAGCCTCATATGTTTCAGGATTACTAACTGTTAATTTTTTAAGTTTGTAACCACTTAGTGCTAACTTATAGTAGCACAGGCTAGTAATGTGAGTATCGAAACTGCTTTTTTCATTAAATTAGAAAGCTACAAAGGCCAAAATAAAAGAGTTAATATGGCTGAGATGGCAACCCCCTCTCTCTCTCTCTCTCTCTCTCTCTCTCTCTTTCTCTTTCTCCGCACATTATTCTAGATGGAGATGGTTAGGAATGAAGTGGCACTGATACTGAAGGGGAAAACTTAATGGACATGTAAAAAGATCTCTCACTTAGGAAAGCTGATATCGCTGAGGGAGAAGTAGCATTGGCGCCCTCCTCTGAAAACAATACACGCAAAATTCAGCGTTCTCACAAGGTAATCTTTCTTTTAACTGATGCCAGAGGAGAACTTTGGTCAAGATGCTGATGCTCTCAGTTAGATTTTTATGAGATACAACATACAACATAGACTGTTCGGTAACATTTTATAATAACTTTCATTAATAAATCCTTAACAAACATTATATAATGCTTAACAGGTCATTAGTTAATATATATTCACATAGAAATATGAGATAATGTGCTTGCTAATCTAATACATATAATCTAAAATGATATGGTGCTATGAATTACCATTTAAGTGTCATAGTCCTGACTCAGCATGCATTATCAACAGCAAACACTAGGGGGCTTTTACCTGTTACGTTAATGGGAACGATGCATGAGGTGATGACTTGAGAGTCCGTCTTCATTTTCTCTTCTGGCGTGGGCAGTGGTAAGATTCCAGCCCAGTTGGTCTGTTTGTCCAGCGTTGAGGGCACGTTTGGGATTGGGCTCTTCGGCCAGTGGCCCAGAGCCACCACCTCTGAATCTGAATCCACTGGAGGAACAACCTAGAAGAACATGATTACAGTGAAGAATATGAGGTCAGTGAGGTTGGGAAAACTCTTATAGATGTATCTAACAAATCAATGATGGTTTCACTTGCTTTAATCTTTAAAACTCACTTGATAATTGCGGTTTATGCTTCTAAGTTTATTTATTTTCAATTGAAACACAATGTTGGGCCTTTTTTTTGTATAAATAGCCAATGGTCTTTGTTTACGTCACAGTCGTGATTTGCTAGGGATTTTTGCTAATCAGTGGTTACAGAAAATGGACTAAAATTTAAGAATGTCAATATTGCTTTTGGTCCATTTTATTCTGAAAAAGAAAATTTTTCAACGCGTATGTAGGCTATACTTAAATTTAGCTTTTAGCAGTGTGCTTGCATACATTATACTGTTGATGACTTCAGTGTTAAGAGTTATAGACTAAAACCCAGAAAAATCCATTTTCATTTCATGAGGTCTGTGGATATACTGGAATAACATAATAAATTTTTTAGTTGTAAAAGCTACATGCACATGCATAAAGAAGCATTGAAACATGCGAAGCAAATGACAATGGAGATGCATTAGTGAACAGTTTCAGGAAAAAAGTTAGAAATGAAACAATAGCATATCTACATGACGCAAACAACACAATGCAAGTTCAATTCCTACTTTTCAGCTGCCATCCACTGCACCAGTTTGTTACACTTCCGAAATCCTGTCAGATAGTTAGCAGTTAATCTAATCAGTTAACTTACCTTATGGAGTTTAAAGAGTGTTAACTAAAGAGGTCTGGAGTGTTTAGTGGCTGTCACCCAGACATATATGAACATGCACAGTGTTAAAGCGAGCTGTGATATTGAGTCTTTGTGTGTCCCTTTACCAGCCAGCCAATGAGGATCCCACAAAAAACAGCAGCCCCAAAAAAAAGTGTTACCACGGAAACTTCTCTAAAAACCAGAGGAGGACGAAAAGAAAAAGAGTGAAGCACCACGAAAACAGACGGACAGAATCAAAGGGAGTTTATGACCGTTTTGTTTGCCCGTGCTGAAATGAGGGGCAAGGGGTGAAGTGGAGTTTTGGAAAACACAGGATCAAAGCAGAAAAGAAAAAAAGGAGTGTATGGAGCCAAAATGGGCAGGAGAGGAGGGGGCTGGGAAAGAGCCAAATTTGAGACGGTTTGATTTCTCCATCTGGCTCATGTTCAAAAGCTATTTTGATTAGCAAAGAAACGAGACATCAGGGGAATGAAAGAATGCCATTCATGAAGTTCTACACCAGAAAGAGAGAAACATAGAGCGTAAAGGAGCATGAGGAAACCAGAGCAAGTGAAACTTATAGTATGTCTACAAGACCTGTGTCTAGGGTCCAAAATAGAACTTTTGGCAATCTTGCAATAGCAAGTGAAAAAAAAAAATCGTCAATTATTTTTTGATGGTCAATTATTTTTTCTGACACACACACACACACACACACACACACACACACACACACACACACACACACACACACACACACACACACACACACAGTCAGACAGCAGCTCTACCCTGGAAACCCTGTCATTAGGAAACCTCAGCCTTGCGCACTTCCGTGAGTGTAAGTTTCCCGTAGACATTCCTCACATAGTATTTCAGGATTTTAATTCTGGAGAGGCTATGAGATGGGCAGTGTTTTATTAGATTGTCCAAGTGTTGATTTTTACAGCATTACCAGTGTCAGAAACGAGGCCAAAGATAATGAAGATAATTCAAAGTTCCTTGGATTTGCAAAATCATGGAAACAAATTTCTATATGTTATTAACAAAATAGATCAAATTTACACATTTTATTTGACATATATGGATGACAGGGTGTATGCTTTTATACGCTGTGGAAAAATACACTACTGATCAAATGTTTGGTGTCTGCATAATTTTTTTTTGTTTCTAAAAGAAGTCTCTTATGTTCACCAAGGTGACATTTATTTGACCAAAAATAAAGTAAAAACAATATCATGAAATATTATAACAACTTAAAATATCTGTTTTCTATTTGAATACATTTTAAAATATTACTTAAACAGCAATTTATTCTTGTGATGCAAAGTTTTTCAGGATTCTATTGTGAATAGAAGGATAGTCAATAAAAATAGTGGTTTTTGAATGTTAGTGTATGCTAAAGGTCAGAAATGAAAGAATTCTAGATGTTAGACAAACACAAAAGAGCCCTGTTAAGATTTGGTTTACTTTCAGAATCTGATTAAACATTTATAATAAAACAACTTTAACACTGTCATGTCTTGAAGATTCTACCAAACCAAATCTGATTTATGAAAGACTTTATGATAAACCACTGATCTGGAAACCGTTTTGGCCTCATCCCATGATTATGATTTGATTAGGGATGTAAAACTGTTTCCAAATCAGCATGAATGTAGGATTTAGGAGATGTTTGGGGGGTAAAATACCTTTCTGCTCCACGGGGAAAAATGACAACACTCAGTAGGGGAGGAGGACCGGGTGCTTTGGAACTACAACACATACAAACACAAGGATGGACATATGAATATGAGGATGAATATGAACACAGCTATGAACACAATGAGGGTGCATCTGCTTTCATATTGGAACTGGAAGAACAAACTTAAAGAACAGACGTGATTCATTTATTACATAGACTTAGAACATAGATTTAGTTGATTATATATAATCAAGAAGTTGTCCTCAATTCTGCATCGCAGAAACATTTACAACACCCAATTCACATACAGAGTTATTATTATGGATTCTGAAGCAACAGTTTGACCAGAAGTGACAATTTCAAGTTAGAATGCTTTAATGTAGGATTTTTTTCTTCCAAATACACAGTTTTTCTTAAGATGTTAACTGACAGACTGGAGTGGTGTGGATGTTTTTTAACAGCTGTTTGGACTCTCGTTCCGATGCCACACATTCAGATCCAACGGTGAGCAAGTTATGTAATGCTAAATTCCGGTCTTCTAATGAAGAAAAAAAAAACTCATCTACATCTTGGAGGACCTGGGGGTGAGTTCATTTCCAGCTAATGTTCATTTTTGGCTGAACTATTCCTTTAAGTCACGGTGTACTGTAAAGATTTATAATCCAATGCAACTGAATGAACTCTTGTCAGCAACCCATGAACATCCTGAAATAAATAATGTTATTATAGGAGGTTTAACAAAAAAATTAAGGTTGTTTGTCCACATGGCTGCATGGTTAGCTGCAAAAGAGGAGTTATTTTCCTAATGACTGGCCTGGCACAAATAAGTGCTTAATGTCCTTAAAGGAAGACATCCAGAGAGACACTGCCTGTTTTCTTTTAGATCAGCTGGATCAAAATACTCATTAAATAATCATTTGACTGAAATGATTACTTTTGCAAGGGTAAAGAAAATAAAAAAAGAAAGAGAAACTGGTAACTTAGCTAATATACTGTACGTAGTTGTTTACCTGCATCTGCTTTATTCACAATGAATCATTTATACAGACTATGAGACTGAAAATGAATAAATCTAAATCTAAAACATCATGATTTTATGAACATCAGTGCAAAGAAAAGTAAAAATCATCTCTAAATTACTGTTAAGTACATGCATGTTGATAACATGTTTTGCAAGGATGCAAAGAAGTGTGCTTAATTGTATTGAATGTGCACTTGTAGTGTAAAATCCTAAAAGTATATTTCTAAGCAGCCGTACTTGCAGAAAATATAATATTAATGAAATAAAAGTGTACTTATAATAAGTTTACTTAAAGACTACACTTTCATATATTTCTTAAAACACTTGTGTACTTTTAAAAAGGGAACTTTCTAATAGTCAAGTGGGAAGATTTAATTAAAAGTACTTTTTAAATCTTCATGTTTTAATAATCTTTTTATGGTTACACTTTAGATTAGGGACCAATTTGCTCTACTATCTAGTTGCTTATTAGCATGCAATATACTAGTATATTGGCAGTTTTTAGTACTTCTAAAGCCAATATTCTGCATCCCTAATCCTACCCAATACCTAAGCCTAACAACTACCTTATGAACTATTTAACTTTAAGCAGTAATAAGGACTTTATTGAGGCAAAAATTGTAGTTAATAGTTAATTAATAGTGAGAACTGGAACTGTCTGGTGCTCTTTTTTATTACCTTTTTATTCCTATCACATATTTTATTAATCATTCTAAATTAGTTACCATTCAAATCTTAAAGACTCAAAATTCATCATGTGAAAACCATGTTGAAATTGAACATTGGATTACCATGAAAATAGTACATTAGAATATTTTAGTAGGCCCATCCCCCTAGTGGGTAGTGTCAAGTATTACAATATTTACTGGAGTATTTTATAAACAAAACAAAATAATATTGGGACAGAAATGTAAAACAGTAAGGTTTGTGACAGTAAAATGTCACGGTGCATGGATCGGCTGTGTTCTCAGGTCCTGTGATTTGGTGTCTTTCATGTGGTTACATCATGCTCATTGGAATCAGCTGCTAATCAGTCCCCGCACCAGGTGTCTCACATTACCGTCAGCTACATATACTCACCTCATTCTCTCCTTCCTTGTCTGATAGTTGTTCCGGATGTTGGACTGTCTTGTTGGGTTGTCTTGGTCTTGTTCGTGTTGGATTGTTTATTTCGCCGTTGATCGTCACTGGATTGTATTCATCACGGGAGATTCACGCCACGTCATCACCAGCCATCAAGCCACTGCGCCACCCAGCCGAGAGATAACATCATCACCCACGGAGTTCATCATTGTCTTCACGGAGTTTGTGTTCACCGTATTTGTCGTCAATAAATATATGTTCACACTGCTTTTGCTTCCTATCACATTCATTACCATCACAGAACTATCAGACCACTTATGGAAGCAGCAGGCTCCACCCCACTCACGGCTGAGGAGGCTTTACGTTCCTGCATCTCTCGGCTGGAGACCCAGGAGAAGAGCTCGGCGGATACGGGAACAGCGATCCGAGCTCTTGTGGCGCAGGTATCTGAGCGCACCCAGCGGATGCAGAACTGGCAACAACCCACTGCGCCAACCCCACCACCCATGCCGCCCGCCCACCAGGAACCATCCGGGGCTGCCCAGTCACCTGAACCCTGCCTTCCCCCACCAGAGCTTTACAGCGGTGAGCCAAACTTCTGCCGGGCTTTCCTCACTAGATGCTCCATGCACTTTTCATTGCAACCTCGCACGTTTACCAGTGAGGTAAGCAAAGTGGCGTTCGCGCTCACACTGTTAACGGGGAAGGCGGCACTGTGGGGCACGGCGGTATGGGAGAACCAAGATCCGTGTTGTGCCTCGTTCTCGGCGCTCTCCGCCGAGATGAAGCGGGTGTTTGACTGCGCGGCCACTGGAAGAGAGGCCGCGCGGCGTTTGACGGATCTCAAACAGGGGGAGAGATCCGTCTCAGACTTTTCTATCGAGTTTCGCACCCTGGCGGCGGAGTGCCGATGGAACGAGGAGGCGCAGTGGGACATGTTCCTGCATGGGCTGGCTGACCGTGTCCAACGTGAGATCAACGCCCTGGATCTACCCGCTGATCTCAACGGCCTCATCGATCTGGCACTACGGGTAGACGCTCGACTCTCCCGAACCGAGCGGTGGTGTTTAACCGCTCGGTTTTCCCCTGGGGAGGGACCTCCAGTTCGAGCCAGTGGCAACGACGCGGTCGGCCCATTCCAGGATCACGAGCCCATGCAGGTGGGTCGAGCTCGGTTGACTCGGGCGGAGAGGGAGAGGCGGAGATCTCACGCCCTTTGCCTGTACTGCGGGGCGGCGGGACATTTCGCCTTTAGCTGCCCGGTAAAAGGGCCAGCCCGGCAGTAAGGAAGGGGCTACTGTCGGGTGGGATCTCCGCTATCAAGTCCTCGTTCAGATCTACCTCCACGCTCCTCCCAGTCAGGCTTAGATGGCATCGTCTGGACCTGCACTGCACTGCACTTTTGGATTCAGGGGCTGAAGGTAACTTTATGGATTCTACTTTTGCGCATCAAAATCATGTTCCCCTCCTCCCCCTCACCAGTTCTATTGCAGTCCACGCACTCAATGGTCAGACGCTTCCCACCATCACCACCATCACGGAACCCATCACTCTCACGGTATCTGGTAACCACCGTGAGAGCATCTCCTTTTACATCCTGGACTCATCCCACGCACCCGTGGTCTTAGGACATCCCTGGCTCATCAAACACAACCCCCGGATTGATATGTAGCTGAAATCGGTGTCTGAGTGGAGCATTAAATGTCATGAGTCTTGTCTTGTGTCTGCCTGTCCGTCTGTATCTGAGTCTGTGTTGCAGGAGAAGGCGGCGGATCTGTGTAACGTGCCCGCGGAGTACCTCGACCTGAAGGAAGTGTTCAGTAAGTCTCGGGCTGCTTCTCTCCCTCCTCATCGTCCCTATGACTGTGCTATAGAATTACTGCCAGGTACGTCTCCGCCTAAGGGCAAGTTATACTCACTTTCTATTCCTGAGAGAGAGGCTATGGAGAAATACATTTCTGATTCTCTAGCAGCCGGGTTCATTCGATCCTCCTCTTCTCCAGCGGGGGCAGGGTTCTTTTTTGTGGGGAAGAAAGATGGATCTCTGCGACCTTGTATTGATTACCGAGGGCTGAATAATATCACGATAAAGAATACTTATCCTTTGCCGTTGATATCTTCAGCCTTCGAGAGGTTGCAGGGAGCATCGATCTTCACTAAATTGGACTTAAGAAACGCTTATCATTTGGTTCGCATCAGGAGGGGAGATGAATGGAAGACTGCCTTTAATACCCCCAGGGGGCACTTTGAGTACTTGGTCATGCCCTTCGGCTTGTCCAACTCCCCAGGTGTCTTTCAGGCACTCGTTAATGATGTGTTGAGAGATATGGTCGATCAGTTCATATATGTCTACCTGGACGACATATTGATTTTTTCTTCTTCTCTCCAGGAACATGTTCAACACGTCAGACGAGTGCTTCAGAGGCTGTTAGAGAATGGGCTTTTTGTCAAGGCGGAGAAATGCGACTTTCATGCACAGTCTGTTCCTTTTCTAGGGTACATCGTGTCAGCCGAGGGTATGCGCATGGATCCCGAGAAGATCAAGGCTGTGGTAGATTGGCCAAGTCCAGATTCCCGTAAGGCCCTACAAAGGTTTCTGGGGTTCGCCAATTTTTACCGGCGTTTTATTCGCAATTACAGCCAACTAGCCGCGCCTCTGACTGCCTTGACCTCTCCCAGAACGGCGTTCAGGTGGTCAGACGCAGCGGAAGCTGCGTTTGCCAACCTCAAACGCCGCTTTGTTTCGGCCCCCATCCTTGTTACCCCTGATCCGTCACGTCAGTTCGTGGTAGAGGTCGACGCGTCAGAGGTGGGGGTAGGTGCGGTGCTTTCACAGCGCTCACCCTCGGACGACAAGATGCATCCCTGCGCGTTTTTCTCTCATCGTTTGTCGCCAGCAGAGTCAAATTACGATATTGGTAACAGAGAGCTGTTGGCAGTCAAGCTGGCATTGGAGGAATGGCGTCATTGGTTGGAGGGGTCAGGGGTACCCTTCATGGTTTGGACCGATCATAAGAATCTAGAATACATCAGAACTGCCAAAAGACTAAACTCTAGGCAGGCTAGGTGGGCACTTTTTTCGGACGTTTTGATTTTACACTTTCGTACCGCCCGGGTTCCAAAAACATCAAACCCGATTCTTTATCTCGAATTTTTGACCGCTCCGATCGCCCGTCCACTCCCGAGAGTATTTTTTCTGAGACACTTATTGTTTCTACTCTCAGTTGGGAGGTCGAATCGAAGGTAAAGACAGCCTTACATGGGGTAACGCCTCCGGCCGGTTGCCCACCTAACCGTTTGTTTGTGCCAGAAAGTCTTCGGTCCGAAGTTATCCAATGGGGTCATTGTTCCAATGTGGCATGTCATCCAGGGGTAAGTCGCACCTTACATTTGGTCAAGCAAAGATTTTGGTGGCCACTCATGGCTCGTGATGTTCGCAGTTTTGTTTTGGCTTGCTCAGTTTGTGCCACTGGTAAGACTTCTAACAGACCCCCAGATGGGGTCCTACAACCGCTGCCCATCCCTTCGAGACCCTGGTCCCACATTGCGCTAGATTTTGTCACCGCCCTCCCACCCTCTCTGGGTAACACGGTAGTTTTGACCGTGGTGGACCGGTTCTCGAAGGCGGTTCATTTCATCCCCTTGCCCAAATTACCTTCAGCCAAGGAGACAGCGGTAACAGTCATTGATCACGTCTTTCGGTTACATGGCCTCCCGATAGACGTGGTCTCTGACAGAGGACCCCAGTTTGTGTCCAAATTTTGGCGAGAGTTTTGTAAACTTCTGGGGGCCACTGTTAGTCTCTCTTCGGGGTTCCATCCTCAAAGCAATGGGCAAACTGAGAGAGCCAACCAAGATTTGGAGAGAACACTACGATGTATGGTCGCTCGAAATCCTTCCTCCTGGTGTCAGCAGCTGTCGATGGTGGAGTACGCACACAATTCCTTACCAGTGTCTGCCACGGGCCTGTCCCCATTTGAATGTAGTATAGGGTACCAGCCACCTATTTTTCCCAGTCTGGAATCCGAAGTCGCGGTCCCTTCCGCTCACGCCTTCGTCCAGAGGTGCCGTCGCACATGGACCAGAGCCCGTGAGACTCTGGTCCAGGTGGGAGCGCGCACCAAGGCCAAAGCCGATCGCCACCGGTCGAGGCCTCCCGTATACGTCGTTGGTTCCAAAGTGTGGCTTTCTACCAAGAACATTCCTCTCCGATCCGTTGCTAATAAACTTGCTCCCAAATTCATAAACTGTCACCAAGATCATTAGTCCGGTGGCAGTCCGCCTCAATCTTCCTCCAGCGTACAGGAGGATTCATCCCGTGTTCCATGTATCAAAAATTAAACCTGTATTTTTTGCTCGTATTAATCCGCCTGCTCCGGTTCCCCCGCCGCCGCGGCTCGTAGACGGGGAACCAACCTATTCGGTCAATCGTATTCTGGACTCTAGACGGAGGGGACGCGGATTCCAGTACTTGGTGGACTGGGAAGGTTACGGTCCGGAGGAGAGAAGTTGGGTTCCTGCTAGAGATATATTGGATCACTCTCTTATTGATGATTTCAATCAACAGGTACAGGAGGCTGGGAACGTCAGGGGACGTTCCTAAGAGAGGGGGTACTGTCACGGTGCATGGATCGGCTGTGTTCTCAGGTCCTGTGATTTGGTGTCTTTCATGTGGTTACATCATGCTCATTGGAATCAGCTGCTAATCAGTCCCCGCACCAGGTGTCTCACATTACCGTCAGCTACATATACTCACCTCATTCCCTCCTTCCTTGTCTGATAGTTGTTCCGGATGTTGGACTGTCTTGTTGGGTTGTCTTGGTCTTGTTCGTGTTGGATTGTTTATTTCGCCGTTGATCGTCACTGGATTGTATTCATCACGGGAGATTCACGCCACGTCATCACCAGCCATCAAGCCACTGCGCCACCCAGCCGAGAGATAACATCATCACCCACGGAGTTCATCATTGTCTTCACGGAGTTTGTGTTCACCATATTTGTCGTCAATAAATATATGTTCACACTGCTTTTGCTTCCTATCACATTCATTACCATCACATAAAATGCATTTTAAAAGTTTAGTGGAGTTTGGGTGCCACCTAGTGACTATTATTGGTATAGTGCCTAAACAAAATCTCAAAGGAACATAAATTAATTATGTGCCTTTGATTTTTTTATATTTTGTTAAATATTTATTTTATAAAAAAACATTTTTAGTACAGTACATTTTCTTTACAGTAAACGTAGATTTATTTTACACTTTCATTTTTTGAAATGCCAACCTTAGGTCTGTCTTCCAAAGCATTTATGAATTACAGAAAGGGGGGTGACAATTAAAAGGTTAATATAACAATTAAATTTAAATGTACTAAACTGCAATTTCATCATTACAAATGTGACCATGGACCATAAAACTAGTCTTAAGTTGCTGGGGTATATTTTTAGCAATAGCCAAAAAAACATTGTATGTGTCAAAATTATCTATTTTTCTTTTATGCCAAAAATCATTAGGATATTAAGTAAAGATCATGTTCCATGAAGATATTTTGGAAATTTCTTACCGTAAACATGTAAAATCTTAAAACTTAAAATATGCATTGCTAAGAACTTAATTTGGACAATTGTAAAGACAATTTTCTCAGTATTTAGATTATTTTTTTTGCACCCTAAGATTCCAGATTTTCAAATAGTAGTATCTCGGACAAATATTGTCCTATCCTAACAAACCATACATGAATGAAAAGCTTATATATTCAATTTAGAATTGAAACTTAAAACATTACATTCAGTTTGCACTTAAGTATGCTTTTAACGCATATTATTTGTGTAATAAGTACTTCTTGAAAAGCATGCTAAGTGTACTACTTTTTCACAAGACAAAAATATAAAAATAAAGGAAAACAAGGATGGATTCATTCAGCTAAAGTCAAAGATGTCCATGCAGTGCAAGCGGGTCAGACGAGGTTCAGTGTGACACACAGATGTGTGTTTACCTGTGCTTGTGTTGTCTGAGTTTCTATGTCTCTCTCTGTCCTTTCCTAAACACATAGACATACTCTGTCACAACACTCTGTCTACAAGAAATGTCTCTAGATCAGAGGTCTAGTAATACACATAGGATGTTTACCGTGCTGAGGTGTCTCTCTCTCTGCTGGCGTCTGCAGTGCATGTGGGGCGATGGGTAGGTGGGCATTGGCGGAGCCATGGAGATGGAAATGGTCACCCTGCGCTCTCTCTCGCTGACCTCCTGCCTCTGTTGCTGGTCTGATGAGTAGAGAAATCTGTCAGTTCTTTCTATCAGTTAGACACAGGTTTTTAGGAATAAATCATGTCTGGAGCACAAACAGTGCTGGATGAGTTACACTGAAGTTGAATAATTTCTGTTGGGGTTTGTTCAAATCACTAACCTTAACTGAGAGCATTATAATAACAGTGATGCCTGCAAGCACCACTAGCATGTAGAAATAGCATATTGTGAGTTATATGAAATCATCATCATAATAAATCTTTGTCCTTTTTTCATTTGGTTTACTTTTGGTTCTTTTTGGTTATTACATTTTGAAATTTTTAATTGATGTGTAAAGTGAAGATTTAAAGACTGAATTATTTAATGTATCATAGCATGTGGAACGTTTTTTTGCCATTTGACATTCTTTTGCTGTTTTTCTCACTGCTTATGTGCATTACACATACATTCTGTTTTAAGAATTTAAATTTTCATATTATTATTATTATTATAGTTTTAATAGTTCTATCCTGTCATTGACAGTGTTATTGTTAACTTAAATTAAAATGAAATCTAAAACTATTATATAGCTTACATAAAATATAAAAAATTAAATGAAAGAAAAATATATAAAAAACTAACTGAAATAAAATAATTCTATATATGTATACATTATATATATATATATATATATATATATATATATATATATATATATATATATATATATATATATATATATATATAAAAAATTGTGATAAAAAGGCGCTTAAAATTACAAAAGTAAAATTCTATATGATAGTATAATTATATATATAATTATATGAACATAATATCCTGTCAGTTATAGTGTTGTTATTGTTGACTTAAAACTAAAACTGTTAAAAATAATTAGTTTTTTTAAAACGAAGATGAAATAAAATAAAATATAAATATCAGATTAAAGAAACAAACTTAATCTTAAAGGTCTTAAAAGATAGTAAAGGTAGTAAACAACTGAAATAAAATAAAGCAATGAAATTACTCAAATTAAAACTGAAATAAAAATAAACTAAAGCCATGTATAACTATTAAAAAACGACACTAATAAAAATGAAAAAAAAAGCACTTGACAAAATACACTTTCATTTACAGTGTTGTTATTGTTAACAAATTAAAACTAATAAAAATACTTCCCTTAAATGAAAACGTTGAAATTAAATTGTTAAAATAAATATAAATATCAGATTTAGAAAAATAGTATTGTTTCCTTGGCAGCTTATTGAAATAAAATATATATAAGTACTAAATTACTACAAACTTAACAACATTACTAAAACTTTACATTTAAAATGAACATATAAAAAATTTATTTCTTTTTAAGAAATACTATAACAGTATGTTAATAATACTAAAATAACACTGGTCTTTTAGTTTAGAACAAATCAGATTATTTCGATTTGATGTTTCCATCTTCCTCCTCTAGAGGGCAGTGTTCACTGCCAATGAATGGAGGATTTTGGCTCGCGCGAACAACTTTACTTTGATGACCACAGAAGGTGTTCGTTCATTGATTAATAACTGATCAGTTTTGATGTGTAACCGTGTCTAACCTCTGTACAGCGCCCGCAGGCTCTGTTTGGCGTTTCGATGCAGCTCTTCCACGCACGCTGGCCGAGTCGACGGCAGGAACACATTCCTCTGCAGGTGCCATGGAGCCTGATAATGTCCACTCAGTTTGCTCTCAATGTCCAGATTAGATAACGCTGCAGATAAAATACAAACAAATAATTTGTACATCAGTATCTATACATTTGATCACTTATGTTGACATCTTTAAGACAAATTGTTTTCCAGAAAAAAATTAAACCTATATTCTTAGTCCAGAAAACATATTTTAGTACAAACCTCACTAAATTTTGTCAGATTTATGCTTCATCACACCTCCTCTTGATTATATAAACTTTACCAAGATAATCTGCGAAACAATATTCTTCAGCTGATATGAGCTGCATGGTTAAGAATGTAGACCTAGTCTCTCAGAATGAGACCTTTAACCCAGTAGCCAAAAACTAAACGTGATCTAATGACTTCCTCAAATGCTCAGAGAAGCTGCAACTGGTGTGAAAAGCAAATAAACTCAGTGGATGATCCAGTAGCCCAACATTCGCAAAACAATGCTGCAATCTGTCAGCAGCTAATGCATCACTGTGTGAGAGACAAAAGGTGTTAATGGAGCCAAACACCTGATTCATGAGCCTAAACCAAACTTCTACACCCCAGCACAGGTCACTGAGGGAGTCAGTCAATAAAATAAAGGGCTTGCATCTATCTATCTATCTATCTATCTATCTATCTATCTATCTATCTATCTATCTATCTATACATTTTAAAATTAAATTATAAATAAAAAGTAGTAGGCTAATTTATTATTTTATATATATATTTTTGGTACATATAGGTGTGTCCCCGACTAGGCTACGTTCGAATCTTGCCGATATTCTACTGATAGTCGAATCATATGTTTGGGGGCGGGGCAAAATACAAACCATAACAATTAACAATTATTATTATTATTTTTTACAATAGTGCTCTCATTATAACGTTAGCCTAAAACGTTAGCAGTTAATGTTCAGCATTTCTGTTTTGAGCTGCGCGCGCTGAAGAAGACCAGTAGAGTGACGCATTTGATAGCAAGTTTATAATCAATGGGAATAAACTCATGATTTAATGTAGAATACGCTTCGTTATTTATACAACATACCGTTAATATTAAGACGTCTAGGCTATTTGCAAAAAGGGCCTGAATGCACATGAACATATCTGCGGGGCTCTGAATGTGAACTCCTTTTGTGGACGCGTTCTTCACGAAACAATGTGCAGAAACACG
The DNA here is from genome assembly GCF_963082965.1 of Carassius carassius. Taxonomy (NCBI): domain Eukaryota; kingdom Metazoa; phylum Chordata; class Actinopteri; order Cypriniformes; family Cyprinidae; genus Carassius; species Carassius carassius. The sequence continues at coordinate 22,867,348 of NC_081800.1, forward strand.
GCAGCTAAACTAAAAATTCATAGCATTTTAGTATAATGGTCTTCTCATTATAATAGTATGTATATAACAGTCCCAGTCATAGTTATAAATATTCTGCATTGTAGTTTGACCTGCTCGCACTGAAGAGATATCACCATAGTACTGCAATGAAGCACTTGACTCAGAACCAAATGCATCTTATATCAGGTAAATCATATATCCATGATATACACCGGCTGAAATGTTTTGAAATCACTTGTACCCTACCTGTTAGATAAAAATCCAGTCTCTGCCTGTGTCTGCCTGTTTGAGTGTTGGTAAAGTTTTAAATCCCTGCCGCCAAGATGCTCCTCTGTCGGTCACGGATTATGGAAAGTGAAACAAATCTATAGGGATGGTTGGATTTATTCACACACTTTAAAATATTTGTTTGAAGCTTCTTTCTTTTCAGATTCTTACAGCTTTATCATAATAGGATGTTAACTATAGTTCTATGTGAAATCAGACATTTGAGATCCCCATATAGTAAAAATGGCATAATCAATAACACCCCGCAAATATTCGACTGTTAGATTGGTAGTCGAATCAGCCTCCTCGAATCACTTTTTATTATGTGAATGCGAGTGAATAGACTTACAGCTTCTCTTCCCTTGCCGTTATTAGCACACACAGGTTTAATGCAGAGCAATCTAGGTCACAAACTCAATAGAGCACAACTCTGTGTCCGTGTTATCTCTTTGTGTGCCCCTCTAAGACTAACACACACACACACACACACACACACACACACACACACACACACACACACACACACACACACACACACACACACACACACACATTCAATATTCAATATTTTGCACACTTTACAGCAAAGTAGTCTTTTATGATGCAAACAATAAAGAAATGTTTTCTATGAAGTCTATAAATGTTCAATAAAGTAAAACAATTTAATGCGAGCATTTACATTTAGATGTAAATATCCAATGCTTTCATCCAAAAGTAATTATTATTGTTGCTTGTTATTTTCCAACAACTAATTCACGAGCAATTTTGAAAGTTTGGTGTAAATTTTAAAATAAATGAATTCTTGTATTAATCAATTGATCAAAATTGATGGTAGGGACATTTGTAATGTTACAAAAGATTTATATTTCAAATAAATGCTGTTTATATTTTTAATTTCTATTCATTAAACAATCCTGGAAAAAACACACACAATTGTTGTCAACATTGATTATAATCAGAAATGTGTCTTGAGCAGCAAATAAGCACATTAAAATCATTTCTGAAGGATGGTGTGACACTAAAGACTGGAGTAATGATGATGAAAATGATCACGGGAATAAAATAGAAAACAGTTATTTTACAATATTTCACAATATTACTGTTTTTCTATATTTTTTTATAATAATTTCAAATAAATGCAGTCTTGGTGAGCAGGAAAGTCTTCTTTTAAAACATAAAAAAATACAAAATAAAACTTACTGACTCCAAACTACAATACATTTTGTTTTTCAGTATTTAAAAGTTTGTGACCAAATTAATTATTATCCCAAAAACCACAACCATCACATTTAAAGTTGATCCATTGACTGCAGACCGCTCTTCTCCTCACCTAAACAGCATGACATCACCCTAACAAAACCTATTTGACAGACCTCTTCTGAGATAATGCATCATGGACCTTGTTTACAGCAGACGAGTGGCGTCTGCTAAGCATTTCCTCCGGTACCTGCTCTGTGTCGTCCTGGATTCATTCAGCCTCTTCTGCACACCAACCCTGCTTTCCTTTGTAACTTTGCCAGATTATTCCTCTCATTTTTGCCATGTGAGGATTTCTCCCATCTGGGACTAGATTCAAAGGTTTCATTTAAGGGGAATATCTATCTGGAAGCGTGCTGGACTGGAGTCCTGGACTAGCTCTGGGTCTTGATCAAAGGCACCTAACTGTTAAGATGAACCATCTCTCAGATGTATTCGCTACCTTTCACTGTGAAAAATAAAGCTTCCAGAAACTAGTTCACATGTCATAGGAGAACCTGGTTCAGAGAAAAACCTGCTTCAAGGAACCCGGGGGGGCCAGACTAGTCCTCTAGAACCAATACAGCTATATGAAGAACATAACATCAAGAACCTTCCTCCATACAGCAACTAAAGAATTCAATATCACTATTAATAATAAAGGTTTCAAATGGGGGTTTTCACAGCAAAACCATAAAGGAACTATTTTTGGTCTCTCCAAAGATCCTTTCAGTGATCAGTTCTTAAAAGAACCATTTTTTTTACCTCATTGTGAAGCAGATTTAATAATCCGAAGAACCTTTCCCCAGTATAAAGAACCTTTTGTGGAATGGAATGTTTCCATAGATTTTAACGTCCATGGGTTGGTAAGAGTTTTTTATGTTTTTGAAAATCTTTTCGGCTCACCCAAGCTGCAGTTATGGCATTAAAAATACAGTAAAAACAGTAATATTGTAAAATATTATTATAATTTAAAAGCATTGTTTTCTATATGAAAATACGTTAAAATGTAATTAATTTCTGTGATGCAAAGCTGAATTTTCAGCATCATTACTCCAGTCTTCAGTGTCTCGTAATCCTTCAGGAATCATTCTAAAATGCTGATTTGCTGCTCAAGAAACATTTATTATTATTATCAGTGTTGAAAAGTGTTTACTGCTTCATATTCTTGTGAAAACCATGATGCATTTTGTTTACAGGACACTTTGATGAATAGAAAGTTTAAACGAGCAGCATTTAGTGGAAACAGAAATCTTTTGAAACATTATAACCATCTTTGCTGACATTTTTGATCAATTTAATGCATCATTGCTAAATCAAAGTAGTAATTTATAAAAATAAAAAAAAATGATCTTACTTATTCCACAGACTGACTGCACATTACTGTATTCTATGTATACTCTACATTTCTTCCAAATCTGTCACAATCTCATTTCCCATGAAATGAGTCAAACTCGACTAGTCTCTGAGGGATCACAAGTCAAGTCAAAAGATCTAACCTCTGATAACAAGCTTCATTATGCCAAACATCCTCAGTGACCTTGAAAAGATGCTTAGTGACCAGTGTTTGAGGAACTAATCTGACAATTCTCCAAGAGTATGTCAGTTTCCACTGTTTAATTCTACTTGCCAGTATGGATGATGTGAAATTGTAGCTTGTTTTACTGGAATTCACCCTAGTTGGATGTTTATTTACAGTGGCGCCCTTCTAATCTTGGGACGAAATGCTCCAATCTATTTGTCCAAGCTGACTCTGTGAAGACTCTGAATGGTAAGTAGGGTGAAGGGATGGAAACTGGGCACTCAGTGTGAGGGAAAACATGGGGTTTCCAAGTATGCTCCCCAAGGGGAGACCCCCCACTGAGGGCTGAACTAATGCCCTTCGTGACCGTCTTTATCCAGACAGACATGGCTCCAGTCAACCATGGTGATCATGGTAGCATCTCAGTATCTCAGCCCTTAAGCCCCTGCAGCTCTTCAACTCAGCATCAACAAGAAAACCACCATTGATGTCCTAGACCGTACCAAGAAACTCATACCATGCAACTAAACACCATGCAATGGCAAATTTTCATCAGTGTCTGAGAAAAACTTTTATCCCTGAATGAATTGTTTAGTAGGTAGCACTTGTATTCCAGGCATGCTAAACTTTAGATTTCACAAATCTAATTTAATATGCACATTATCATTTTTATTACTGTAAGGCCTTTCCAAACTGCGCGATGTGAAAAAGCGAGGCGAATTGCTGCATTCACACCGAGTGCACTATTTGTATGTTTAACAAAGCTACAATGCTAATATTTGTCATAAACATCCTGTACTGCTATAAAAAATACCACGAGCTGAACGCCTTCTGACTCATAACACTTGCGCATGTGGAAGAAAACGGATGGTGCTCTGCTGTGATTACATAATTCAGTGGAGAAATATTAGAAATTTTATTCTGTATAAAGAAACCAGGCAGCGATAGCAAGAAGTCAGGATCCACTCTTCTCTTATCCTGGATACTCTTCTTCGATGTTTGTTTACACTGGTTTTCAAAACAGCGCCACCACTCTCACCCTTTTAAGCAACATCAGCTGCTCCGGTCATGTGATCCTAGCTCAAATCTTATTGGATGGCCCGTGTTTTTGCTTTGCGAAACTGAAAAGATTTTTCGGCATGGATGCAAAAAAAAAAAACATTATGTTTCGGTGTGCGAATGTTTGCATCTATTTGGAAGCATCCATAGAAATGTATTGTTTTATTCCAGCACGTTATTGCATCCGATATTTGTTTCGTATTGATTCTCATGTTGAGATGTATAGGTCCTACTTGCTGATTTTTTTCAATCTCATTCTTTTGTGTATTAGACTGAAAATATATCATAGAAATTGAATTTTTCTGCCAAGCAACATTAGATCATGCAGAATTTCTCAAGTTCAGTCAGTCAGCTAATCTAAGACGGGGGAGATGTGCTGGAAAAGGGGGCTGGGAGCTCTCTTCCTAATAGAGCTGTTTGGTTGTTAGTTGTTTAGCAGCATGGGGTAAAGAGTAACCCAGCAGTGATCTGTAACTAGAATAACAGCTCTGTCTTTTTGTCCCTCCACAGCTCAATAACCTCAGGGGTACAAAAGGGGTACATTTTACTACTCCGGAACACAGCATTTCAGTACAAAAAGGGTTGCACATTTTCCAGGTGATCATGGCAGCAGTTTTTCATAGAATTATAATTACATATTAGATATTGAGCTTTAGAACTGGCCATAAAGCCATTAATTTATTTAGAGAACCAATCATTAAACAACAAAGATAACATACAAAAAAGCATTGCTATCAACGGGCACGATAAATTCTTAGTGAATTCCCCCTTGTCAACACAAATCAAGAGAAATCTCAAAGGTGACCAATACAGGCCATCTACAATGCCTCTATCTGCTCTCCAAAGACATCAGTAAACAGCACCTAAAAACAATAGAAATGGTTCATGGAGACCACTTGTCTACTGATGGTATCATCTGAGATAAGCCAACAGGCTTATTTTGGCATGAAAAGTGGATATGGTAAACAGAACAGGCTTTATCACTGAACCTTTTCCTTTCATGATCCTTTTCCCTGTTTTCTTTGCTATCTTTACAAATTCAGTGCTATTCTTCCATCATGTTATCCATAGATTGAACATGCAAAAAAATAAAATTATTAAAACCACAGATGGAAAGCTAAGTAGAAGTTGGAGGCATTGGCATAGACTCATGGCAGATATTCCAAAACATCAAATGATTTTCATATTGGAAATTTAATACATACTTCAACTACAACGGAACATTTTTTTCTGAACATTTTATGTAATAAGAATGTTGGATTTCATAGTGTTCTCAGCAACATCTTAATCTCAGCTCCTTTCCTGTAAATATCAAGGGTGCAGAATCTAACCTTTATAACCTTTAACCCTGAAAAGGGTCAGTGATTTGCAACTATTTGACAAATAAAATGGGACATACAAAGCTGGTTGAAAATCAGCAAAGCTGACCACAGTAGGGATGAACTTATAACATCTTTTTATTACACATTCACATTTTTTGATGAATAATTCAAAAACATCAATACAATTCAATAATGGATATTAAATGGTTGATGCACAGTTAATTATCCAATTTCACCCAAACCAATATATCACGCATCCCTGTTACAGCCTACTTGCAAGCAAATGTATAGAAATTTGGTCACTGGCAGTGATTTTAACCAGCCTACAGTCATCCTCTAATCATCATCCACTGGTTGAGACATGAACCCTGAGCCAAGCCCAGACCGCTGACATTCCCCAATCCAAACACCTACACCTTCTGACGTGGGAAAGTCTAGCCCTCCAAATGTTAGCCATTAATTTCAATGACACCACACCTTGCTGAAGACCTCCTTCCCGCCCCTCCTCTTGGGTCAGAGCACATTTTGTATTACCACAAATCAAATGTTTGGGTTTACCTACAGAAGTGCATAAAGAACTAAAGAGTGCCAATTCAGCAAATCTTCCAAGTACACATCATCACAACCATACATTCCAGTTAATAAGTTCATTGAGCTCCCAAAGAGGAAAAGTAATGCATATTTTACATAGTAAATATGATGCAAAAGTATATTTTGCAAAATTCAAAGGACATGAATTCACCTAAGTCATAGTTTCTAGGCTATAAATCAAACTACATCCAGGCAAAATATTGCAAAACAAGGTTTGACAGTTATTGATTAACTCTAAAACATAAGAAGCCATTAGAAGCTACAAAGCGCAATTTAAGAGGTCACTATGACAGGAAACATCTACTGTACCTTTAGACCCCAATGGCATACAGCATCCAAGAGCCATGACTATAATACAGCGTCTCAGCCAAGCTGGTCAGCAAGGGATGAGCATGTCTCTATCTTTCCTCTCATTTTTTTCTTGTGTTTTCATTTGACTTTCTTCAGCCCCCTGAGGCTTGTTCATCACAACCATGGAATCACAGCACACACTCTCTCTCTCTCTCTCTCTGACTGACTGACTGACTGACTGTGACCTCAGGCTACTTTCAGCTTAGCTTTGCTGCAACATCTGCAACACCCCACCCCCCTCAGTCTCCACCTTGTTACCCTAGATGTCCTTTACCCCCCATAGACAGTGCACATGGTTCAGTCCAGCCACAACTTGGGCTGCTATAATCCCTTTATGCTTCACTGGAGCGATCCAAAGGGAGGAAGCACAGGGTCATTAATCCACATTGCTGCCAGTGGGACACTGGACAGTTAATGCTGTGAGTTGCACAGGCTTATGTATGCGTGTTTGATTCACAATGAATGGCAATCCAAAGCAACTATGAATCAATATCAAAGAAATTTAATATGCAGAGAAAATGATTACCAAGTTGACATTCCAATGCTTGCAAACACTCGGGCTCTTTTAAAACTCTCTATTTGATTGTACAATGTAACATGTCAACTTCTTGCTTAACCAGTGGTCCAAGTTAAAGGGCAAGACTACCTGTTTGTCCAAAGGACAGAGGTGTTCGGGATATAGTCTTTTCATCAGGATACCCCCATTCACAACATTTTCCCTAAACAAAGCAATTACATCTGTGACTTTTTCCTGGGCACCAGACTAAAGAAACTGTATCCTGTCTACTGACAATACTTTAAAGAGCCACCTGTGAAACGACCCATAAAACAAGGACTCAATCTTCTTAATGGTTTGAATGAACCAGTATGCAATTTACAACCTATTGTTTTCAGACAAAAATCAAGGTGGAAATCGCTGTTACTATTGTAAATGGGTGGTATTTACTAATTGTGGCTAGTGTATTAACAGACTCATATACAGGTCTGTGTGTTATGTTATCTGGTACACCAATCACTGGTTTGTCATGGTGGTGTAGAAGATTCAGCGAGGAGGCAGATGGTAAACTGCTACAAACCAAATCTTTAATCTAGAACATATGACAGAACAAATATAAATAACATCACCTTAGTGTCTCCTCCTTTCTCCTAGATAGCAGTAAGATTAATTCAAGATCAAATGGACACTTCTGCTTTCCTTGAGCAAAAGACCCCAGTAATCTCACATGTGTGTTTCAGAAGAGATCAATAATGTCTGAAAGTTGGAGGCCTTCCAGATCTCAAACTGTATTTAGGTTTGTCAAGACACCAAAATCTGCAATCAAAATTTAAAGATTTCAATATGAATTCAAATATACTTTAAAAATATTTCAATATGATTTTTTTCACATAAAAAAAGCAATCCACATTCATTTTATGATTACTAACCCATAAGATTTCAGAAGAAACATCTAAAAACCAAGTTAATACATTTCTCCTGAGCTATAAAAGTGCAATGACATTTTCCTCCGGAGTCTCAATTGCAAAAGTATTGCTGACTAAATGAGAGGAGACTTCATATACAAGGCATTGATACATTTCTCAAAAAGACAAGGACACTTATTTTGTGCTGATTACACACACAATTATAGAGAAAGAGAGTGACAGAGAGATAGAAATACAAGCCTCCATCTTAATCTCCTCTAATCCGACTCACTCTCAGCCTCTGCTGACCTTGGCGCCATCATGACCAAATGCTGAAGTAAGACCACAAGAACAGTGTTTAAACTCACAAAGACCTTACAGAGCAGTTTACACCTGGGACAAAAGAGGCAGTATTTGTAAAGAAGGAAGTGCATGCATGTGTGTTTAGAAGTCCAAAGTTCCTTGCTGCTTAAGAAACATTTCTTAATATTATCAATGTTACCCAATCATGTTAACCAGTCATGCTGCTTAATATTTTTGTGGAAACCATTATCTTTTTTTTTTTTTTTTCAAAAGAAAGTTCAAAGTTAAAAAGAAAAGCAATTGTTTGAAATAGTAACAATTTTTACATTATAAATGCCTTTACTGTAACTTTTAATCAAAATCAAGTTACATATTTAAATTTGTATAAATCATATTTTATCTTATATATAAAAACTATATTTTTAAACATAACCATGTCAAATATATGTTGGCAATGGTGAATATACGACCTGGTTGGAAGTATAATATGGTTTATAAATTATTTAGAGGGATGTTTCTTCATAGATTTTAGCACAAAATTTGTATTAAAATATAGTTGTATTAGCTGGGTACTAAATGTAGTTTTTCGTTCCAGGATGGTGATAAATGATTCATCGAAACCACATACACAGACACACTGAAGAAAAAAGTAAGACTGAATGAATGAGAAGGAGGAAAGGGAGGAGTTTTAGTCTCAGACAGCAGGCAGACGTCCAAAAAATAACACATCTAATGAGTCAGCTATAATTTTGCTGAGTTACCTTCATTCTTAAATTAAGTACTGAGGTTTGTTAATGCACACCTGTACTTTAAATTTAAGCACTTGCCATATATAGCCATAGTTTCTACCTCTTTTATTGAATATCTCCACCATGATCTCAGCACAGGAAGAAAAGCTTTCCCTGTAATTCCCTCTGTCTTTCTCCTGATCGTTTTCTCCTTCCTCTGTGATGAAGATCTTTGATCTGGTCCAAGTAGGTGGAGCTCAAAGATCATCCTGGAATGTGATTGTAGGTCTTATAAAGCCTGAGTCTGTCAGCTGCGTCCATGACCGCTACAGCCGCCGCTGCCCCGCAGGTAAAAACTACAGTCATCATCACAGTCATTACACGCCTTCAGGTCTACCTTCCTGAAGATTACAACTTTTATTAAAAAATAAATAAAATAAAAAATGTTTTATATATATATATATATATATATATATATATATATATATATATATATATATATATATATATATATATATATATATATATATATATATGAGAGAGAATGTCTATAAGACAACAAGATCTTTGCTGCATACTATTTTTTAAGTATGCATTTGTACCATACAATATAATGCATTCCATGAATTCTACAATGCATAAAAGTTTAAAACAGTATTTTAGGTAGATTCTTTTCAAAATATTACTGAAGCAAAGTTGATTAAATTTCCCATCTGTGATTGAAATCTCCCAAAGGGGAAGCACAGGATGTCTTTTCTCCACTGTCTTAAACTAACACTTGATCGGCGGACCTGGTTCTCCTATCCAGCGCTGAATTGCAGTGGTTTAGCTAAAGCCAAGAGCACACATGGATGGTATTTGTGTGCTCCGTAAGAATGAATTAGACCAAAACTATGTGTAGCACTGACTGGATTAAACTATACAGTATATCCACAACGTCTTGTTTACATTAGCGGGACGCCCATCCCAAATCATTAAAAACCAAGTGATGTGGTTCACAAGACATTTACTTTCCAAACCAGTGCCTGTAAGACTGCAAACCGAACTCTGGCAGAAATTAACTTCATTAGACGTCTCGGTCAGAAGGGTCAAAGTGCATTAGCATCAACTTGCTTTAAAATGTGTGTGCTTTGCCAACATGAAAAGTATAAGAGTTTGGTATTTTAGAAAGTGTTTGGAGAATTTTGCTTTTATCACCACAGTTATTTTAGAATTGCTGAGATAGTAAAAAAATTTTTATTACTATTATTAGTTTATTTTTTTCAGTTTTAGTTTGAATATTTTACTACATCAAGTAAAACCAAATGAGAATTGAGAAAAAATAGAAATGTTGCCTTTACTACTAGTTCAAGATTTTTTGAATACTTTATTTTATTTCAAGAAAAGTGTTTTTCATGGCTTTAGTTGAAGTTTTAGCAAACTGCACTGCAAAAAAAATACAAAAAAATACAAAAATAAAAAACACGGATTAAAAAAAGATTATTGGAAAAAATACATTTTCAGTTATTCTACTTCAAAATGTAATGTCAAATTCAATGTTACTAGTCATTTCTGTTTATTTATTCGTGAAATTTACGAGCATTTTCTGAGTGAAGTGTATAATAACCCTGTACCAGGGTGTTGTTATGTGGTTGCTAAGGTGGTCTGGGTGGTTGTTAGGTGGTTGCTTACTGGCAACCATCAAATCTCTGTGATATTTTGATCTCTACATGTGGCTCAGGCCCCACCTATAATGTAATTTAATGACATTTTCTCCACCCATTCTTTTGTCTGACAGGCAAAATTCAGTCTGATCATTTGACAGGGTCTGGCATCCATAACAGTAAAAGCCTGGCAGATGGCCATTTTAAAGTTGCTCTCTTTCTCTCTCTCACACACACACACACACACACACACACACACACACACACACACACACACACACACACACACACACACACACACACACACACACACAGCAGAGCCGGATCTGAAGAAAACAAACTCAAACTCAGCCCCTTGAAGAAACTTTACCAAACTCAGAGATCCATTCACAGTCTTCAAAACTCACCAAACCCCCTGAAAAGAACAGGTCTGCTGGACACTTTCACATTCTCAAAAAAACAAACAAAAAAAAACAAACAAACAATAGTTTTTTTCTTTAAAAAGGCACAACGTGGTGCAGACCCTCAGAGCAGCTGTCTAATTTCAGAAGTGAACACAAACCCTAGAGTCCCTGAGAAAAACACTCTTCAAAGGCTGACAGAAGGAGTCAAACGAGCAGCGTTCGCTAAAGTTCAGACGCAGAACTCTTGTTTATCCAGCTGTGATGTATTGCTATGTGCTGCGGTTTACTCATGAATATTTTCCATCTTCAGAGTTCATGACTGCAGTTTGCTGGTACTATTGCTCACACTTACAGTTAGTGATGTGATCAAACCCCTAACACTAATTAAACTTAGGCATGTAACATGTATCATACGGTTTGATCTGTCATGAGACATAATGCCCTCTAGTGCTGTATAGATTAATACCTATTTACAGGTAAATAAACGTCATAGAACTCCACAGCCAGGTTATAATATCTCAGACTACTGTATATCTTAAAATAAATATTTTAGTGAATTTAGATGCCTCATTCTATAACTGGGTACATTTCACATCAACAAACCTTGACAATTCAACAATGAACAATTAATATCTAATTTGCAATCGGGGTCACACTTCAGTCTGGGGACAAATTCTCACTATAAACTAACTGTTAACTATGACTTTTGCCTCAATAAACTTCTAATTTGCTTATTAATAGTTAGTAAGGTTGTAAGTTTAAGGGATCTAAAATATGGTCATGCAGAATAAGGTATTAATATATGCTTTAAAAAAACGAATAAACAGCCAATATGCTAATAATATGTATGCTTATAAGCAACTAGCTAAAAGTGAGAACTGGTCCCTAAACTAAATTAAATTAAATTAAATTTATGCATTTAGCAGACGCTTTTATCCAAAGCGACTCACAGTGCATTCAGGCTATCAATTTTTACATATCATGTGTTCCCGGGGAATCGAACCAAACAAAAAAAAACTAAAGTGTTCCCACAATATGTTACTGCAGACAAAACATTGAAAAAATGAGAGGACACATACAATGTACAAAAAGTCCACCACAGAAAAATATAATAACGTCATATGATGCTGGTTGCGTGGTGTTTAGTTTTTTTAAATAATACTTTTGCTGACATGAGAATAATAAAAATATTTTCTTAATTTGTATTTTTTATTATTATTATTATTTAGATTTTAGAAATATAGATAATGTTGCCTTTAACCATTTTTATTTATTTATTTAGTGTCCATTTTTAAAGTGTATGGGGGAATATATGTATATGTATGTATATATTTAGTAGCTAAATAAGGCACGGTCACTTTAAAAGACGATGAACGCATCCCATTTTTTCCTCAACTGTTTACTTTCACTTAAGAAATAACTGACAGTTTTTTCGAGCATAATTTCCAAGGTGGATATTTTGACATATTTTGTATGTATTTGTCGGCACAAGAGCAAAAAGAAGCAAATTTGATGTTCAAGTGTTTTGAGACGCCTCTCTCTGCGTGAGCCCTGAACACCAGAGCACCGCGAGTACTGAATTGGGCTCTTTCACATCTTTTTGTTTGTTCAAACTGCGATTTGTATTTGTTCGTTCATTTGCAGGAGGGACTTCGAGGAGAACTTCGCAGAAGAGAGCTCGGCCGGTTCAGTGTCGCTGTCCGTGATATGCGGCTCTCTCTCTCTTGCGCACCGAACACAGCGTGCGAGTAACCAGCTACTCTGTTCAGCTTTTCCGCGTCTTGTGTTTGGATGCTTTAATGTTTAAATCGACACGCGCGGTAAGGCGTAACAACATGTGAAAAAGATAAGCTTTCGTGACGATGCGCAGCAGTGGCCCGTCAACTGTCCTGAGCATCTTTTTAGGCTGCCCTCAGCCAGTCGGTTATATAAAATATCAAGGTGAAAGTCATCATAGCTTGCTTAGTATAGACCCAGCTCCCAACCCAACTTTGAGAATAGATTAACGGCGATATTTTTTATAAATATATATATATTTGGATGGGTTAAATGCAGAGCACAAATTCCGAGTATGGGTCACCACACTTGGCCACACGTCACTTCACTTCACTACAGTCACAGACTCGACCTTTGACCCCCAGCCACCTCATTACAGCACTCCTAACAGAGGCAGAGCTCTCTGATCTGAGGCAGACTGACCCGGGGGGAAAGGTCAGCTACTGGCCATGCTGATTTTTCTGTAATTAGGCTCAATGCTGGAGACCTGGAGAATTCAGCTAAGCAGAGGTCGAGTTTCATCCAATCACCATTAAGCTCATCACCACCTGAATTCAGCCAGACCAGGGTGCAAATTACTGGAAGTTTGGGGGTCTAACTACCCAAAATAGAAGCTGAACCAAATCAAAGGATGTGAAAACAATATGTTCAGCACATTATGTAAAGGAATACGTTATTAAATATCACGTTGCTAGACTTACATATCACAACTTAACTCAACAAAATGTTGCAGAAATGTGTTTTTAAGTCTCAGATATAGTTATCTAACTGTGATTTCTTACAGCTCAGATTAAAAAAAACTACCCACATCTGGATTTTCAGAGGCCTTTGAGTCAAAGTACCAGAAGTTACAGACGCTGACGGAGATCCATTTGGCTGGAGGTCTGGTGGACTTGTTTTGGAGAGAGAGAGAGATGTTATTGAGAGCAGACCTCCGTCATTGCTTCAAATCCATTCATGCAGACTGTCTGCCAATCCTGTAACTGCTGTGTTTTGTGAGCGATGCAGGTTTGGCGGGATCAAAGGCCTTTTAGATCTGAGCGACGCTTTTCGTAGTGTGTGTTCTCTGCAAAAAAAGTTCATTTTAAAAATGATTTTTATGACCCATGAAATGTTGAACAGGCCAAGAGAAAGGAACCCATTTGGTCTTACAAGCTCCAAGAACAATTTGCTAATCTCAGTGTAGTCGTACCAACACAATGGACATGAAAAACAGCCCTCGTGAATGAATAAAGCATTAGTTTTGGCTTGGAACAACACAAACATTCTGTTCTGAACGCAGAAACGCATTAATGAATCATCAAAAACTTACAAAAGAAAGTCAACAAGACATTACAGTAAATTTTGGTGGACTAAGCAAGTAGTCCTTTGTGAATTAATTGTGAATTATGTCAGAGTAATTAGCAATGCTGGCTATTGGCTAAAAACACTAAATATTGTGCAACTTTAGCAAGTTGGCTATCCTGCGCGCATGTGCTACGGACATGAAAGATACCCGAAAACAGTGATGTGGCAGAGTATTTTCAAAGTACTTTTTGTAATGTAAGTTCATACTGATATCATGTTTTTTGGATATGGTATCATGGTAATACCAATTTTTTTAGACACGCCACAAAAAGTACCATAGTATAATTGGTACCATGGATAAATAAATACCATGGAACAAGAATTATGGCAATACCACATTATTAACATTATTAAAAAATTATTATATTATACATTTACATTATTCTGTACATTTTTATACATTACATTTTCTTTTAATATTTTGAATTACTTTTTCTTTTATTGCATATTGATTTTAGTTTTAATATTGTTGTGCTTTTGTCATTTTATTATTATTATATTATTAAATATTTTTAATACATTTTATTTCATTTTAAAAAGTACCATGGTATAATTGGTAATACCTTGGTGTCCCATATCAATAAATATCATGGGACATGAATGATACAGAAAGTTTGTACCCTATATATTTACATGTTATTCCAAGGTTTTACTATGGTTTTAGCAGTGTTATTTTAGTAATATTTATATACTATTATAATGTTTATTAATATTTTATTGAATATATGACTTTTTTTTGTATTAGAATTTTTTATTTTATTATTATATTTAGTAGTATAGTTTAAATATTATAGTTTTATTAGTAGTATTATTTATTTTTTCAGTTTTAGTTTTAGTAATTTTAGTACTTCAACCTAAATGAATTTCAGCTAGTCACAAAGAAAAAATTTTTTTTTCACAATATTTCAATATTTTAATTATTGAAAATTAAGTTTAATACTATTTGGTTTTCTTTTTATATGCATGGATATTATATTATAGATATAATAACAGCATTTGTTATTACCATGAGAAGATAGGGTAATAAACATGGTAGAACTATGGTACTTTACCTCCATGATGGTGAGCCAGAGGAGCAGTATATTACTCTACATTTGAGAGGGGGGTTGTGAATTTTGGGAGTCCCCGTCTCACCCAGTTGGGAGTTTCTCATCCCTGAAAAATCACGGTCAAACAAAGACACCGCTGTTACAAAGAGAGCCCGAGAGATCCCGACAACAACATCACGATTGAGACTTCACCATCCCGAGCTGGGAAAGTTTCTGCTCGACTGAACAAACCCAACCTGAGACCCTCACACTGACCACAACAGGAACAAAATCACTGGTCTCAGAGCAGATCAAACATGCTCATCCTGGAAACAGGGAGGAGAAATTCACTCTCACGAGCGACCTGCCAACTCAAACAAGGAGGAGAATAATACTATGAATCTTTCATCAGACGGTTCGAGTGCCAAACTAGCCCACCTCACAAAGCCTGTTCTGTTCTCTGATGTCATCTGTGATGATTTATCGGAAAGATGTGCTTCATGCCAGCGTTTAATGAAAGAACAACCTGCATGACTGAAAAATGTGGTAGGTTATAGTTCTTACTGTAAGTTCAGATCGGATGAGCTGTTTTCAAACTGCTGTAAAATGCAAATAAATTTGCTTCGCACATTCTGTATTAATAGACCATATTGCTACATCGCTTAGCTTAACTCTGAACAGCAATATAAGGAACATATGACAACTTTGTGGAAGATCTGTTCGTTCTGATCATTAAAATGAATACATGTAACTTTTTTCACCAATGCAGACCAGAGCAGTTTGCTAAACAGCTAAACGCCAGTAAGAAATAAATAAATAAATCTGCAAGCAATATTATTAAATACAAACAAACAATTAATAAATAATTGTATAAATTAGTTAATTATTTAAAGTAATGTTATTTAATAGGGACAAAAACATAAATGAATGCAATATTTTTTAACAGGGACAAAAGCATAAATAAATAATGGCCAGTTTGCTTATTTATTTATTTATTTATTTATTACTAGCAATACTACTAATTGATTGAGGTTAATATATTACAAGCAGTATTATTAAAAAAAGACAAAATTACATTATAGCAACGTTGTATATAATATGTATTGCTAAATATAGGCAAAATAAATACATAAATAAATAATCATTATTTAGATATTTATTTTTCACGAGCAATATTATTAAATGTGGACAAAAACAAATATATAATAAATTATTTACAATAAATATTATTAAATAGGGTCAACGTTATATTGTAATAATAATAACATCATTTTCTTATTTGCAAGCAATATTGGTGAATATGGGAATAAATAAATAAATAAAGCATCTGCACTTACAGTTCACGAGTTTAGCTTTAGTGCGAACATCACATATTCCTATTTAGCTGTGAATGTATAATGTTCTCTCTTTTTTTCTCATCTAGCCAAACGAATGCTCTCCAGTCAACAGATCAGCATTAAAATGAACTGATCTTATCAATAAACAGACAATTATTGAGGTTCGCCAATGCATCTAATAAGGTCACGTTTCACTTCTAACAGTTCCTTCTTCCAAAAATGTATCAATACTCCCCTCTAATCTCACAAAATCATTCATCTCCCTCATACGGCATCATCTTGTGTTCTCCACGTGCAGCACGGGTCGCCTGGAAAACACGGCCTGTGATTCTCCCTCCAAAACTAGCACAGGCAAACTGAGCACTCTCTCCCACTTCCCCTTTACGAGCCTCATTCTGCAACCCACAAATCATTCAGCACAAAAGAGTTTATGTACACACCACAGCGTTCAGACGTAACTTTAGTTAATTGCATTAAAAGCAGCCGAGTTGACAGAAGAAAAGAACAGCTTTTGGCGTAGGTCGTGTGAGATACACGTGATCTGTGTGCTGCCCTTTGATTCAGGTTCTTCAGACTGCAGAGCGACGGCCAAAATCAGCTTGCATGAAGGTGCCTGTTATGTAACCATCTCACTAGTGCGATCATAAGAGCCCTGTGTAAACGCACACACACACATACAGAAAAGTGCATCCAGTTTCGACAATTCCCACAGCTGTCACTCAACAGCTCTCTGCACGCCCACAAACACGGGGCTCGAGCAGGTGCAAGGTTTGAGGGAAGGTGAAAACCAGTTGAGATATGAGGATGTGAGGGGAAAGAGACTCGATTAACACATTCCAGTGGGCTTTTACATCTCTTCATTTCATCATATTCATTGTACTTCTGTATCGACACAATCCAGCCACTCCCGTCTACGTCTGAGGACATGTCAGTATTCCCGACTGTCACCAACTGCACAAAGCAGAGGAGGCACAACACATGCTAAAGCCATCGTCTGGCAGTCCGAGAAATGAGCCAAACGTGGAGAAGTGCTCAGAACAACAAATCAGCTGCAACAAATGATCCAGAATGTTACACAATCAAAAACAAATAATGTGAAATAGTCTAGACCAGTGGTTCTCATTTCCATTCATATGCTACATTCCATACATATTTTGCATGCCTCTCTTATTTAAAATGAACCTGATTCAGACAACCAGCTCATTAGTAGAGTTGCATGCATGAACTGTGTTCTGATTGACATGGTCCCTACACAGTGTTCCCCGCTCTCTACTCCTTGATTACATACATAATATATATGATTATACACTCTATCTTAAAGCCACAAAACTTAAACAATTCTTCATTTTCTCTCTGGAAACTGAAAAGAGTTCAAGCCGGGATGTCTGTGTAGAATGCACATTTTGAGTGTTTCTCCACAGTCCTAAATCAGAAAATGTGGTCAGACATTTTTCGCAGACAGCTGGGTTTAAAAATACACTCACTGAACCCTCCTGTGTTCATCACCCCACACTACGTCACAGCATGTGTGTGTTACGTCCTCTGAGCGCATCATAACATTCTGTGGTAACACTGCCAGCAAATGGCACTGGAAAGGCGTCTCTGCCGTTATTTTTAACTCGTTGTCTCCATGGAAACTGCCACATACGAGAAGACCCGCACACTCCTGCCAACTTGCATGGGAGTGTGTAAATAGTGTCTGATTTCAGGCCACATCTGTATAGGTCTACATACTGTATTCAAAACTGTGTATTTAAAAAAACTTGTAGATATAATATTCATCATGGTTCTTTGAAGAGTATTTTGAGCCAGGTTTTGCAGGAATTGGTACGAAAGTGCAAAAGTTTCCCTCTGTATGACCAACTGAAGGAGCATGACCAACATTGTGGCGCAAAACAACAAAAACACCAAATCAAACTGATTCTGTACTACTTTAAGCAAAATTCACTTGTATTTTTCACTTTAGACACAAAAATAAAATAAGATTTGAATCATAAAAACGATTACTTACCTGGAGAAGATGACAAGACAGTATTGATGGAGAGACAACATGGAAGAGAAAAAGAGACAGAAAGTTAGTCAATGAGCATGTACGTGTGTGTATACACTGTACAGTACTATTGAAAATTAAGATTTAAGATTTCTTTTAAAAAGAAATTAATACTTTTATTCGGTGAGGATGCATTTAATTGATCAAAAGTTCCAGTAAAGGCAGGTGTGATGTTGCAAAATATTTCTAACTTAAATAAATCCTGTTTTTTTTTACTTTATATTCATCCTTCTATTAATCCTTTCTATTAAAAAAAGTGTCACTGTTTCCACAAAAAAAAAACAATATGATAATAATAAGAAATCATTTCTGAAATAATTTCTGAAGGATCGTGTGACACTGAAAACTGAAGTGATGTAATTTCAAATATATTCAAATAGAAAATAGATTGTAATAATATTTTATATTGTAATAACAATATTACTGTTTGATCAAATCAACGCAGCCTTGGTAAGCATTAGAAACCTTTTTAAATTAATCTTATTTTTTGTAGCAAGATCAAATTGTGCACTTAAATTATTTAACCATCACTGTGGTATGGACATAAAAAATTTCTCAAATGCATTCAGTTTAAGTAACCTCTAAAAAGCTGCTCCAGGCGAATGAAACATGCACTTATCCCCAATTTATGCGAGCAGTGCACTATAGTATTTGCCCTCAGCGTCTTTATGTCCAGACAATGCATGAGGACAAAGTTGCTATTTTGTAGCCCATAAAGGGATACCCTCTGCTGGAGTCTCTAATGTGAGGTTATTCATTTCAGGTCAACTGCACTTCACTGCCTGTGACAGAATTTATGTGAGAAACTCAATATGTGCTCATATTTTTTTATAAGATACTAAAGTGTGCACAGGGGTTTTAAAAAACAGCCTTGCTGCGAGAGTATCAAAGTTTGATTTGGGTTCTTTCAAACTTAATTCATACACACACAAACACACACACACACACACACACTTACATATGTGGTTTACGGGGACTCTCCATAGGCGTAATGGTTTTTATACTGTACAAACTGAATTTTCTATCGCCATACACCTAAACCCTTACAGAAAACTATTGCCAATTTTTTAGTTTCATAAAACACTGTTATGCTTTTTTAGGCCTTAGGGACACAGGAAGTGTCCTCATAAACTATATATACCAGTACACACACACACACACGCACGCACGCACGCACGCACGCGCACGCACGCACGCACGCGCACGCACGCACACACACACACACACACACACACACACACACACACACACACACACACACACACACACACACACACACACACACAACTGATCTAAGCTCTTATATTAACAATATAACAGTCTTGTTTTTATTTCACCTAAGTAGTTTCAAGAGAAACATCTGATATTACTTAAATGCAACACAAGAGAAGACAAACATCAAGTCTTCTAATACCTAAATGCAACACAACTAAGAGCTCCATTAAGTCTCCTGAGACCCTCTGAGACCCTTCATTAAAAAATTATCTGATGTGCTGAGAGTATGAATACTGTCCTCCCTGTCTTCAGCACAACACTCATTCAGTGCTCCATTTCTGTTTCTCTGTCTCCATCACTCTCCGTGTTGTCATGCTGTTGGAGAGAATTAGCAGGAACAGCCAATGAGACGGCCCGTCATTCACACACACACACACACACACACACTGACCAACCTCATGCTACTCTAAGCCTATGAGAATATAGGTCAATTTTTCCTCTTGGTAATAAAGAAAGATATTTTCTCTGTTAGAGACACACTAGAGTGTTCAACCAGCATGTGTAGCATTACAATGAGCGGCTGAGGATTATTTTACAGGGATAGTACATCCAAAAATAAAAATTGTGTCTGCTTATTAACCCACATGTCATTCAAAACATGACTTTCTTTCTATTGTGGAGCTCAAAAGAAGATGTTTTGTTCAAGCTGCTCTTTCTATACAGCAAAAGTCAATGGGAACATGGAAATTCAAGATCCAAAAAAGGAAATCCATAAAATATTGATATGATGCCACATTGTGCGGCTTTTTGTTGTAATTTTCAGTCAAAGGACAATAAGAGAAGCTCCACTTTAGCCCTGATGCCTTTGAGGCTTTTAGTAGACCACAGCTACTGAAAGAGGTTACAAACAGCAGAGACAAAAAAACTCTAGATGCCATCCTGTCTGGATGCCGACACTTGTCATGACACTGCTGCCCCTGAAGGAGTTACTCTGCGGATCTCACTCGATATCCTGGGGTGTTTAGACTCCTTGTGGGGAAAAACTGATGGTACAGCATTTGGTTTAAGCCTATATCCATCACTACCTGTAAGCTAGTGAGTAGCTGTGGTCTACTAAAAGCCTCAAAGTCATTAGGGCTAAAGTGGAGAAAACAAAGACGCAGGTCTTTATGAAGTGTTATTCAATGAATAAAACTAATTAAGATACATTATTTCCATGATATTACACAATACAAGTTTTAATACCCGGAGTTCCCCTAAAGCTTTATCATAAATTAGTTTAGATGAAAGCCACTTGAAACTGACTAGAGTGAGTATTACCACCTAACTAGAATTCCTTCATTGGGAATGTTAACATGACAGTAATAAGCATAACAGAATGGTGAGAAAAACAAAACAAAACAGAGAAAGGTGTGAGATGTTGATGTCTTGATTCTCACGGTATTGATTTGTAGCCACAGGGCAGAAAATAATCCTAAACAATCCACCTGCAGGAAACGGCTCGAGAATGTGAGAATGTGACACCAAAACATCTTTTAATTACCTTATGCAAATGTACTGCCTATTTAAGATCAACACATTTTATGAGTTCTAGTCATACGCGTGATTAAATACATGCATGTTCATAATATGACGGATTTCAGATGTGCAATGTTTTTAGCACTAAACTACTAAACATCTGACTCTAAAATACAGATGAAATATGACATCTCATCAGTTTCCCTACTCCATCCTTTTACCTCTTTTTTTTATTTTATTTTATTTTAGGAAAATCATGAAAATGTGAACGTTGTGTTTTTAGTGGAAGCAGGTCAACATAACACAGCCCTCTTCTGCATGCAGTCATTACAAACCTGAAGAGATATGCTAACAGGATCTGCACAACATCAGTGACCCCGCCCACACACACAGAGTCAGGATCATACCGGACCACCATGACGATATCACATAACAAGAGGAGAGTATTTCTCAATCCCAAAATCAGAAGAATTCCCCCCACATTTTTATATCAGGGCTGTTTATGTGATATTCAACAGAAAGTTAAGCCCTGACTATGAGATGAACAATATTTTTAAAGGGGTAGTTTATGCAGGACACAAAAGTTAGATTTTTTTTTTTTTTCAGAACTGAATTAAAGACTTTTAAATTCTAATTTTGTTTGCATTGAGATTTCAGTGTAAGTAAGTACATTAAAATTTAAATTAATCTAATAGTAATTTTTAAAGAGAAAACAGAACCAATGCATAGTGGGATCAATCATTCCATCAATCTGTATCCATCCAGAGTCTCCTGCTCTTCTTTGAAATGCATCCAGTGCTCTAAACCACAGCACAGATTAAAAACCACTGTTTGAGGGGCGCAAGACCTCATTACCAATTCTAAATGTCCCTGAGCGCATTCTACGGAAACAAAGTGTTTTACATCAGCTTTGGAGCTAGAGAGCAAACAAAAAACAAGTCATTTTCAGGAAGTTCAGGTTTGGATGCTTGACAGGTCCACGAGTCGAGTTCTCCAAGAGGCACCTATGGGACAATAAAAACACAGCAAGCCACTAAATCTGCTCTCCATTAGTTCCCGATAGTTCCCAACCCCTGAACACAAGAATGCAAGTGGCTACATCTGCATGCCGAGACCTGTGGCCTTTGAGTGACCCTCCCTCAAGGTCAGATCGCCTTTTGCCTGTAAATCGTGGGTGGAAAAGATGGTGTCCAACCCCCTCATTCCAAACCTCATCAGTCCACCCTGAAGATCCTTTATTTCCCAGCTAAGAAAACATTCGGAGCGTGCTGGATTGACTCTGGGTGAGGGTGTGTCAGTAAACGTGTGTGTTTTATTGGCATTGTATCAGGCGTACCCCATTTAACTGCATTCTTAAAAACACACGTGTACTTAGCAAATAAGCATCCTGATTGTTCCCGTATGTTTAATGTTTTTTTTTTTGCTGGACGTACCAGGAATATCGTCCGATTACAGTTTAAACCGACGTCCCAAAAGACTTCTTAAAAACAAGCACCTGCCTTGCCACCCTGGTGAGGTAAGCGCTTCGATTCGTAACTCAGATCTCAAAGATATTGGGTGACACTTTTGGATGAGGAAACACATCCGTAATCTGCTTTCAATTAGACCTCCTTCTTTCCTACAATACATTGAGATCCTGATGGTCTAAGAAATTGACCACATTATGTGTATTCTGTAGAAAAGCACAGTGCCGGGGAAGTACAGTCGCTGCACATGGAGGGAATTAGGGTGAGTCTGGTGCTTGTGGATCTACACGTGCTCCAGTTACAGTTTGGCATTTGGACAACAGCTAAAAGGAACCATGTTCATCTAAAAGGGATGGAGGTATTTTTGCGAGCCCTAATGTTGAATATTGCTAAAACACGAGGATGGAAATGAGTAACTAAATACATCTGCCGCCACTAGCATTTCTGGGGTCTGTGGAGGGGTTTGTCAAGGACTTTGAATGAGGTTTTGGCACACTGGTAAAACACTGGTACTCATCTAATGGGGGGATTTTTATTTAAAGGGAAAGTACACCCAAAATAATTACAATTCTGTCATCATTCATTCACCCTGATGTAATATCAAACCCCGCTTTGTTCTATCCACCTAATTTATCAACAGAGAAATGTGTATGTGCATTTTTCTTGTGAAATACAAATACCATTTTCAATATCAAAAGCATAATGGGATATTTTTGTACAGCTAACAAAATTGTAATGATTGACACCATTTTGCACATTTAAGTTTAAAATGGCTATGTCTGTTTTACATTTTATATGTGCTAAAAATAAAACAGATAGAGATAAAGTGAATAAAATAAACATATGCACCATGAAAACACAGTAAAAGTTTCCCATATGGCTTGCGCATTATATTTAGAGGTATAGATCACCCAAAAATAAAGTAACTATACCTTCATGTAATTTATTTTTGCTCTACCGTAGCTTTTAAAAATAATTTGTATTCAGTGTACATAATAAGATATGGTACATAAAGACATATTTGCAAGGAAAGGCAAGTATACAGTATATACAGCATATAGCACATTTAATTCACAATGATAATACAAAGTGTGTGCAAAAACTATTATAATAGATACAGATTAAAGGTACAATTTGTAAGATATTTGGAGTAAAATATCCAAAAACCACTAGGCTAGTGTTATATATTTTGGCCAGCTGATTACTGACAATATCTTTAATGTTTTCAACTACTTGTAAATCATGAGAAAATTCCCATTCTAAACAGTGACACGAGGCAGTGCAGTCGCCTGTCAGTGACATTAGTTACCCTTTGTTACCGCCTTTACTGACGTAGAAAACACATGACAACAGTGTCGTGGACAAATGCAGAACTAGCTTCGCGACAAACTTCAACTAGAGAGAGATGCCGATCTCGCTTGTGTTTTACTCGACAGGTGAGTTGTTTTGATTAGTATCTTTATAGTAAAAGTGTCTGATCCATAGTCTGATTGTCAGCGTCAGCGCTTGGGTAGAAGACAACAAATCCCATCATTCCACGCTCCTTCTTAGCGTCATTAAACCACACGACTGTTATTGTTTTGGTAGTACGCCTTCTAGTGGCAGGTCATACAACCTGCACCTTTAAGGAAAAAAAAAATAAAATAAATATATATATATATTCAGTCAATGGCTACCATCAACTGTTTGGTTACCAACATTCTTCAGAATATCTTTTTTCATGATCAACAGAAAAAAAAGAAACTTACACAGGATTGGAACAACTTGAGGATAAATAAATGATGAGAGAATTTTCATTTTTGGGTAAGCGATCTTGGATAGATTAGCATTAAACCACCAAAAACATTCAGCTTTAGGAAGTTCCTTCCAAGAGTATTCCCAGCATACTTTTGTTTATAAAGACCAGGATGTACGTTTCTTCACAGCAGGACTGAGGAAGAGAGCTTTGTCCCTGAACGCAAGCAAATGACATTTCTCTCACAGTAAGGATGACATCATTTGTCACACCATGGGCCACACACCAGCGCAGAGGCTCCTGGGAATCATTTCTACATCTCAGTCTCCACAGACATCACACACACACCGACCCAGTTAAAAGCCCCTCACCACAGAAAAAACAAAATGTCAGCTTCAACAAATGGTATAAAAACAAAGCCAAAACTTTGGCTTTTTATAGACTGCTGAATTGCTATAAACAACACATTTTGATGATAAATCATTATTATATACACATTTTTTGTCTATGATAAACTCAGCAATGCATCAGGAAAAAGCACTTTTCATTCATGCAGGATGTGAACAGTCTCGTCTAGCCCCCAGGAAAAAAACAGTATCATCATGGAGACAATTGTTGTTATCTTACAGAGATGTGAGGCAGGCCTCTGATTTGATAGGCTAAGCAAATCCCACATTAACCAATGAGGATGCACATGAAAGTTTCTCATCTCGTCCCTTCTCAGCAGAAGACCACAGAAAAACATACTGTACTTCTAAGTAGGGATGGTAGTCATGTGGAATTGAACATTTACATTTATGCATTTGGCAGATGCTTATCCACAGCAAATTACATTGCATTTAATGCACACATATTATCAGTTTATGCATTGCTTGGGAACTGAATAACACTGAATGGTTAAGGTTTCAGTTCTATTAATAATTATGTTAGTACCAGATGAGATATTGGAAGAATAGTTGGCAAAATAAACAAAGTATTTGACATTATCTATTAGTTCAAAATTAGTTTTCTCAATTACATATAGTAAAACTAGTGAGTAACTACACATATTTAAGTCTCATGTGCCTTAAACACAACATAATGCAGTCACAGTTCTCATTTCATTTCAAGTTAGACATAAAAAGTAATGATGCAATATATTTTGGATTCAGTACAAAAACTCGCTTAATGAATCATATGGAATGATTCCTGAATCACATTCAGGAATCATTCCATGTGATTCAGTTAGTGAATTTTTGGACTTATTTTGAGTCTTTTGTCCTAACGACGATGGGGGACTGTTCATTTCCTGTGTGAATAAAAAAACAAAACAAAAAAAAAGTGTTTCCCTGTGTTTTGATTTGGATTAGTCCAAAATCTCGCTAAACGAGTCAAATGAATCTCTAAAAATTAAGAAAACAATCAATATGATTCAGTTGAGTCTTTGGACTGATTCAAATCAATAATGAGCTTAAGAGTGATATTTTTTAATGCTTTTGTCTTCATGTCGATGGGGGCTCATTGGTACTGTTCACTTCATCTGTGAATAAAAATTTATTTAATTAATTAATTTTTTATTATAAGTTTTATTGTATTTGTATTTTATTTTATTTTTATTTGTATTGTCAAAATATTCTCTTAACCCTTCAATTGCAAGCTGCAAAAAGCTCATAACGGTCTTCTTTGAGACAAAATGCATGCAATAAAAAAAACAAGGCTTCCCATTTATTTCTTTGTTTTGTTTCCCATGGCTCAGCTTAAACATAATGTATTTATTTTTCTAAAGTCCATACTAAAGTAAAAGAAATGCCCTGCAGGTTTGAACATCAAAGCTCAGCCTAGAAACTTCACTTGTGTTTGTCTTTCATATTTCTCTACTTTTATCTTCAAATCACACCAATCCTTTTTACCTTATATAGATAACCGCTTTCTCTCTCAACCACTCCGATTCATTCCCTGTTGGTATTCAATTGGACAAAATGTTGGACAAAACCTCAGTAAATCCTTCCAGCAGGCAGACAGCTGTGAAAATCTGTCAGGAATCTAAACATATATTTTTATATATATATATTTGCAAAAGACTTAAAGTGTAGCTGCACACCAGATAGGTAAAGGTCTTTAAATAAAATGTGACAGGACTATAGTTAGTTATGGTGAATTTGTCTCCCAGTGTTTATGTAAGCACACTTACCCTCTCATCATTTTTCTTCAGCATGTCAAATGTCGAGATCGGCCACAGCTTGTTTACTTGTTTT
This sequence comes from Carassius carassius, assembly GCF_963082965.1. Lineage (NCBI taxonomy): Eukaryota > Metazoa > Chordata > Actinopteri > Cypriniformes > Cyprinidae > Carassius > Carassius carassius. The sequence continues at coordinate 22,893,881 of NC_081800.1, forward strand.
CTTAGATGCTTGCAAAGGGGGAAGCCATAGATAAAACCTCAAGTCACTTTCATTTTACCATACAAGGTGAAGCAGCGCGGGCTGTTAAATCTCGCCCACGTTGTTATAAGTAACCCCACCTTTGATTGGTTCAGTGCTAAACTCTCTTTAGTCCTCAATGAACCTCTCAAAGTCAAAGTGCAGAGCCGTCTGGGATTTTAAATATACAAAGCTGGCTGTTACCATGGCAGTTTTGCTAAGGAGCTTCTATGAGTTTTCCAGGGTGTTACAACAGGATCTCCCAGACTGTGGAATTTGGGAGTTTTAAAGGTGTTTTCACGCTTAGTCCATTTCACACTATAAGAATTTTAGCTCAAAACGAATCTTAAGCAAATCATACTGCTCTATAATGAAACAAAAGTGTGCTCTGAGCAGAGTTTGCTTCAGATTCGCTGTGCAGTTCACTTATAACTTTCATTATGAATGCATATTCACTTAATTTTCATTGTATACTTTCAAAAAATGTGAATTAAAAGCATAATGAAACCCTATCAATCTAGGGAATAATCCAGCGAATCGAATTTCTCTGAAACAAAACACAAGTGTATTTGAAGTAAAAAAATTATAATAATAATAATTCTATTGTGCGGTTTGCTTACAAATGTTCATTGTGCAAAGCAGTTCATATTCACTTAATTTCATTGCATAATTTCAAAAAAACATCAGCACAAGACAACGAGAACCAGATGAGTCCCTGCACAATCTGACCTGTGTCCTCTTTGACATTATTGACACACTATTTTCCTGTTTGACACTGTAGAGCTGCTTTGACACAATCAGTATAAAGCGCTATAAATAAAGGTGACTTGACTTGAAATAAAAGCATAATGACACCTTATTGAAACAAAAGTGGTGATTTTTTTTTTTCTAAATCCACTTTCAAGGCCATTGCCATTGTGAATGCAAAAATAATCATTTCTTTATTTTTATTTTTTACTTTTTGGTTCACTCAGAAAGTTCTAAGATCCTTTCTTTCTTTAGAGAACACAAGAGTGAAAATTTTTCATTTTTATTTCTACATACAGCACATACTGTATTTGCATTTGAGAATATGTCTCAGTACTGTATAATTTATAATTTTCCACACAAAATGATGCATTCACATGAACAGACTGTTTTTCTCATACTGTCTCAACATATAGAAATCAATTTGTGGAATCACTCAGCTCCAAAATCTTTGAAGAGTGTTCAATAAAACCACTAAATGCACACCTGTCTGGCTTTAGACCCTCTTAAAGGTCTTTCTGCTCAGCTCTGCACCTTTAGACGAGAGCTGAGCTTGAGGAATTATCATGGAAACTATGTGGCAGTGAAAAAAGGATTTACATACCAAGGACCCAACAGAGAAACTAACAATGCTGCAGTGTGCACAACTACGGCTGAGAGAAACCAGAAACGGTGCAGCATTACAGTAAACATGCTGAAACACCCTTATTTACCAGTGATATCAGTTGCACCTGTGAGCTACAGTACGTTTTGTCAAAAGAGCTGGGTGTGAGGTCGGTAATGGAATAAGAAAGAGGAATAAAAACTATAAATGTAGTGTTACGCAAGCTTTGACACCATGCTCAATATGAACGTCCCTCATATTCACACACACATTTTTCCTTTGGAATAACTTTTGAAGAAATGGCACTGATAATTTGTCCAATTTCAGAAAATGACAAACTCAAACTGAGACTGTGACAATCATCAATGAATGTCTGGTTTGGCTAATATGCCTCTAGTAGTGTAAAATTACAGATGTCCTTTGCCCCAATCCATTTAAACCAAATTAAAACCAGATGAGCATGAGCGTAACACGTGTGCTACATGTGTCTGTGAAAGCCTATCTAGACAATCTGACAATGTGCAATCAAAGTGAGATGAGCACAGACATGGTTTACATTTGAATGCAACATTAAACATATATGTAATTGTTTTATATATCATGCTTTATCAATACTGCTTGGATATGCATTTGGATTTTTATCTATATATAAAAAAGAAACCTCTCGTGTTTTGTTTAACTTGGAGACCATGCAGAACTGTAAAATAAGAAATAACGTTTTAATAGTATTTCCAGCTATCATTTGATGAAAACCTTCATAATTTTTTATTGATGTGGTGAGACAGATGACATATGATTATCATTTCAGAAATAAGCTCTCCCAAGTCTCCAGGCCTGGCTTCTGTTCATTAACACTGCCTTAAAAACTGCAAATGTGATTATTATTACAAGCTCTGAATAAACAGGTCTGACATACTTCAGGGACTCCAAGGTCTGCCAAGTGTTTAATAGCTTAATAAGAAATTCCTGTGATCTTAATGGCTTAATGGGAGAAAAACAGAGACACCCAAATCGAAAGACAACAAGAGACAAGAGAGAATGAAAGATTGTAAACAAGAGTTTCACTATTGTTAAAAGTTATTTTATTCAACAAAATTTTTCCTTTTCATGTAAATGCTTTTCATGTAAATGCTGTCATGTTTTCAGTAAAACTAAAGCAGCACAACTGTTTTCAACACTGTTAATAATAATAATAATACATGTTTCCAGAAGAGCAAATCAGCATATTAGAATGATTTCTGAAGGATCATGTGACACTGAAGACTGAAGTTATATTGCTGAAAATTCAGCTTTGATCACAGAAATAAATTACATTTTAAAATAGATTCAAGAAGAATACAGTTTGCTTAAATTGTAATATTTCACTGTATTTAAATTGTAATAAAATTTCACTGTATTTTGATCAAATAAATGAAGCTTTGGTGAGCCAAATAGATTTTCAAACACATAAAAAAATCTCACCAACCTCAAACCTTTTTAAAAGTAGTGCATATACAGAAAAGTCTTCTGAAAAGAGAATTAATTTGTGAGTCAATGACACCATGACAGCTTTGCTCATTTCTTGGATTTCACCAATGGACTTGAAGGAAAAATGAGGTAAATAATGACGACCAGAGAAACATCTGTAAATAAAACAGCACAACTGACTCTTTAAGGTCAACATGATTTCAGAACCATTTACTTTCTTAAAGGGACAGTTCACTCAAAATGACACATAATGGAATTAAAATGAATTTTTAAAAGCTGATCATGTTGACTTTAACAATGTAGAACTTAACAAAGATATAAATTAGGTTTTAAAACACAGACGTTCAAACAGATGCAAGACAACCCAGGCGAATCAAAACAACACAAAAGGAGGATTACGCAGATGGAGCATGTGTATTGTAATTCAAATCAAAACAGGCTGTGATTGGACGGGGAAGCATGTGCTGGCAGCCAATGGCCTGATTTTGCATTGTTTGTGTGCGTGTTGTCTGTCTATCAGAGCTCAGATTATTCCAAACCTTCTGTTAACAGACACACAAAGTCTGTCAGGGACATCTCTCTCAATTCCAAACCAACTCTCACTGCCAGTATTTCACTGCCTTCTGCATCTGACTGACTCTTTCTCTTTTTTAAAGAGGACGAGAGAGTTCTGAATGGACTGGGTCTGGAACATTCTGCTGGAACCTTCCGAGCAAAAAGATTTCATTATTTAGTCCCAGCCAATCTGCCTATTAACCCTCACACACACAATGAGATTTCTTATATATGTATAAAAATACATATATATAAACATATTATATATATATATATGCACACACACACACACACATATACAAACGTGTATATATATATATATATATATTATATACTATATATATATATATATATATATATATATATATATATATAAATAGTAATTAAGTATACAGTAATGAAAATGTAATCTAATCACTAAGAATAAATAAAAATGAATAAAAATAATTATTATTATTATGACGAGTGGGGCGGGGCCGAGAGACATGGGAACGAGCGAGGCCGGTGAAGTGATTGGGAAATGAACGACACCTGTTCGACCCACCGGTCTTGAGTCCCACGGAGGAGATGGAAGGATATAAAACAGGAGCGACGACAGTGAAGGACGAGAGAGGACCATGGCCTGGGCTTTATTTTATGTTTTGGTTTTTATTTGTGCGCATCAGTCGTCTGCGAGGGGCTGATGCGCTGTTTTGTGTTTATTTTGATTATTAAAGTTTCATTTTGATTGTCCGCCGGTTCCCGCCTCCTTCTTCACGAAGATTACGGAGTTTGATTATTACAATTATAATTTCAATAAAAATTATAAGATTATTTAATTAATTATAATTTATTAAACAACAGCAACTACAATATAATCATCATCATCATATGTCAAATGTCCAGATATACAAAAGTGATAAGAATTTGGGATAAAACATGACATAAAAATAATATCAGAATCTAAAAACTTAAATAATCTTCATTTACTAAGGCAATATAATTCCATATTTCACTTCTTCATCTCCTCTTACAAAATGAATAATTATATTTTACATATACAGCATATAAATAGAGCACATTTCCTTACAAGGGTAAAAATGTCAAACAGGAGAAGTATTAAAGGATCAGCTGTTACTACAATCAACAGATATTGAAAAACTGGGTGAAGTTTTTTTCAAAAGATGATTAGATTTCTATATCCCTGGCATATTTCAGTATTAAACGCTAGTGTGTTTTGTGATAAAAATCTCTCTCACTCTCTCTCACCACTATCAAATGGGAAAAATGGGACTTGGCAGCCCAGGCACATCTTGCCTGGCAACACAGTAGACAGCGAATCCGCTCTGGCATCCCCGCACGTAGTTTGCGTCCTGCTTGGCTCGTGGCATACCGTCTGACTCGGCAACAGTGCGAAGCTCCCAGACTAAACTGTGACAGGTTGAGACAAGGTAGCCAGCGTCCGACTCTGGCTGCAATTATGCCTACCACCTTCATAAGAAAATGAGCTGTTTTAACAAGGGCACTTATAATTTGGAAGAACCTCCTACCTTCAAACGACCATCGACAAACATCTGTCCAGACCTTTAAAAAATACATTTTGAGGTTTAGTCCAATTACAATTTGATTTCACCTTATTTGCCTGCAACTAGACCAGTCTGTTTATAGGTCTGCTTTTCTCCCTGATAACTTTCCAAATCTTATTTCACCCAAACTGTTGATTTATCATCAAAACAGAAACGTTTGAAGGAATTTTGAACCTCAGTCTGGTTTTAGTGTAATCTGGCACAATGATCTGCAAACGGACAATTTAGCATAAGGAAACTCGACGAACAAAGTTCTTGGACGAAGACGCCAGCTGACGCACAATAGTGTGATTATAACTGATTTAAAAGCATTGAAAGGCCAGCTGTGGGGATCTACTGTTCCTTAAGAAGTTATCTGATAAGTCTAGATTAGTTTAAAAGTCTCAGGTTTGCTAAATTATCTTTTGGCCTAAGATAATTCAGCAGACTCACCGATTTAGATTCAGATAGAGAGAACAAGAGCTGGAAGGTGGGTGGTTTCAGTAGTAAACGTGTGCTCTAGCTTTCACTGCAGGCTAATGGAAGTCAAATATCTGGCTTCAGTGAACGCTCAGGAGCGTATCTACCAAGAAAGAGGATTACATATGAAACTGTGAGAGACAAAAAGAGCGGGAGAGAATCAGAGATTGTGTGAAGGAAATCCACTCATTATTTTTATGCACCAACACACTAAAAATACTTTCAAACATGCATTTGTTCTAAATACACACTATTAGTGTTGTCACGGTACCAAAATTTCAGTATTCGGTACCGATACCAGTGAAAATCCACGGTTCTCTGTACCAATTTCGGTACCAAAGCAAAACACAAAAATATTATAATAGTAAAAAAAAAAAAAATGTATCACTAAAAATACAACCAATACCATTCTTTATACTTATTTACAATTATATTTAAAGTTTTTCTACAAGTAATATAATTATGAAAAACAGTAAACAAGTTTCACCCAAATTTAATTTGTCTTTTAATTAATGAAATGTAAACATTTAAATTTTAAACATGGAAAAAAATTTGTGATTTATTTCTTTAAAAAATAAAGTTTTATACATTTTTCCACAGTAGTAGCAGTATCACATACATTCTACTAAATAATAGTAATATCTAGCACAATACCTTTATGTAAAAATGAACTTTTATTTTGACGGGCTACTTTTGTTTTGACACTGGTTTTACTCAGAAGAAACGGTAAAATGCTTGTGAAGTGACTCAGAACAGTTCTGGTGATGTAGTTTATGTATTTATGTCCTCATTGAGACGGCAGATTCTGAAATTACTGCAAGTTTCACGCTCAGTCTATGTAGTAAACAAACCCGCACGTCTCTGCCATTCATTCATTCACACAGAGACACGCAGAACATGCAGGATTCATATTTCAACCATCTTTTGCGGCTTAACATTTAAAGAATGGTCCATACGGAGATTTGATTTGATTAATTGATGCTAACTTTGACAAATTCCGTGATTGTCCATATTAAAATGTAAGTTTCATTACCATGACTGGATTTTGAGATTCCGTCTGCGTTTTCTGCTTCGCAGAAATCATAGCGCTGTGTGCGCCAAGAACCGGGTTGAGAGGGGCCTCGGTACCACCGGTACTTAAAGAAACCTGCTACAGTCACATTTTAATTTTTTTAGTACCGACTTGGTACCGAAGTACCGGGTTTTTTTTGACAACACTACACACTATTATCAGAACACAAAAGAAAGTTTGCAGGTCTTAAAATCGCTTCACCTCACATGCTATAAATATATATATTAACCTGATATATATATATAATTTTGCAGTATCTGCATAGTCATGCTGTTAATAGTCAAGCTAGTTACCAAGGAAGTATTGTTGGTTCACCCAAAACTCCGCTTTTGTGTTTCGCAAAAGAATCACAAATCATACAAGTTTATATCATGACTGTGAGTGAATGATTTTGAACAAACTGTTCCTTGCAAACATGCACACAGCAAACCACCTCTCATAGCCATAGCGCTCCGCTCGAGGAGAATTCAGAGAAGGGTAAATATTGAATGCCTGCTTGTTACTTCCTTCTCTACGGGAACAGACTTCTTGTGTGGGCCACCATGAGTTCTCAGCAAAAATGCCAAAGCCAGAAAAGCTTTTAAACGGAGAGAGAGTGAGGAGGATGCATGTTTGTGAGTGATGGGTGTGTGTGGGTCTCTTCTAGAGTGAGTTGGGAAGATATTAATATATTAAAAGTGGCACGGTCAGGCTGGGCAAAGTTTAAAAATTTAATTCCAAGTAAAGAATTCAAGTAAAGAAAAGTCCCCCTATTTCTAGCAAAACAAGCATCATGGCCAAGTTCCACATAAGTGCTTGCTAGAGAGCGCTGGAGAGATTCTAGGCCTCAAATGAATGAGCGCGGCTTCGGTCATGCTAAATTAGATTCTGCATACAGCAGAAATGCAGCTTGTTTTGTTTTCTTTCACTGTTGGAACTGAGTTCTGTGGGTAATACAACTCCACGGGCTATGAGATCAGAAATAAGAGATCCAGAGACAGATAAAGACAGATATATATATATATATATATATATATATATATATATATATATATATATAGAGAGAGAGAGAGAGAGAGAGACAGAGAGATTTACTGCAGAACACTTCAGTCAAGTGAGTTACATTGAAAGTGAGTGTTGTGAGAGATAAAAGATAATGCCAAAAATGGAAAATGCAGGAGAGAAAAAAGAGGCACAACAAAGGAGATGATGGTTTTGAGGAATTTTTAGAGTTGACTGTTGTGTAGAAAGAGAAAAGAAAGTAAGAGAGAGACAGAGATGGAAAGAGAATAGCATGTATGAAAGCACTGAAAGTGATGTTAGCAATGCTAATCTCATTAGCATGTAGCGAGGCCGAAGACATCACAACGAGCCCCTCATCAATCACATCCCACTGAACTCTAATGGAAATCTGATTGGATTGCATAATCAGCACGACTCCCTGGGGCCCGATCAGAATCCAAGTAGGTAAACTGTACAAAACATCAAAATAACAAGTAATAAATCAATTATTATTATAAAGAAAATGTTTTACATTGTAACATTATTTTCATATTCGTTTTCATGATTTCCTCCCCCAATTCTCTGAAATCCTGTAGTTTTTCGAATAAAAAATAAATAAATAAAAAATAAAAATTAAATGTAAAATTTAAAATTAAATTAAATTAATAAAACAATAAATAAAATAATAAAAAATATGAATTTTAATAAAATAAAAATAAACATCCAAATACTACCATAATATATGTACACACTTCATAACAAATAACAAATTATGATCTTTACAAAGAAAATATTTTTATTGTGAGATTATTTAAAATAAAATTAAGAGAACCTTTAAAAATATATATTTTTAATAAAATAAATAAGAAAACTAAAATAAAATGTCATAAAAATAAATAAAATAATACACATAAAGATACTACAATAATATATGAATGCTCTTTACAACTTACTATATATATATATGGTATATATATGGTATATATATATATAGAAATATATATATGGTGTTTGTTTTGCATGACAATAATGGTACTGGAATATAGAGGAATTATGTAACTGCCATGAAAATAATGTCCAAAAAAAAGAAAAGAATAAAATAATCTTGAAGAATTTAAAAAAAGAAAACTTTATAAAGGATATTTTCTTTTTTTTTTGGGGGGGGGGGATGGGGGGGGGGTCAAAAAAGGATCAGAGATGTTCTGTGAGATTCACTGTTCATATTCATGTGGGCCGTGACGTCCACTGCCAAAAAATGAAGACGAGCGTCATCAGAATGTGTCATCAGACATGAAATAAACTGAGAGTCTTTCCTGAGAGGATTTTCTGATACATCTCAAGAAGTTCAGCTTTGGTGGAGTGCATTAAATGACAGTATTATGTTCAGCTCTGTAAAAAAAAGCAAAAGGACTGACCTCATCTAAGAAGTTTTGCTGAAGTGCATAAGTTATGATGGTACTGATCTATAAAAGTTTCATTCTTATTCTTTTCACTCCTTCTCTTATTTTTTCAAACCCTTTGAATCTTTGACGTTAAGAGGCTTATGACATTAAAATGAAAGTTCCCCGAGCATGAATGTATATGAACAGTGAGGCACGGATTTTGACTTACTTTCTCAGAGAAAATCTGCAAGAAAGTTCAGCCAAATAGGATGAACTGTACACGGATCCGACAGCCCCTGATGTCATGTATGATTAAATTAACTTCACATTTCAGGGATTGACTAAAATGACTCGGGCAGGATTTTCACATCGAATTTAATCTTACTCTTTCTGTGGATTTGAGATCTAAAATTTGATTTGATTTGATTTTAGGGTGAAATATGACCTGGACATATTCATGAGATTGACTCTTTAAAGATGCTTAGTCACGTGTTGTGCCCAAAAATACAGCAAAGGCCATTGTGACCCAAAGCTAAGTGTGTGTGTGTGTGTGTGTGTGTGTGTGTGTGTGTGTGTTAATGAGACATGTTTGTCTTGATAAGCAAAGAAAACCAGAGCAGATTACAAGGATGTGACACAAAGAGACGGTGACCCCCAAAAAGAGATTACAGAGAGAATGGGATGACAGTTTTTTTTCCTTCTATGGTTTTAGTTTTAGTTAACTGTAATAACCCTGATTCTGAGCTCTGACATTTTACCTTTGGCTGGTTTTGCAAGTTACAAAATGCATAGAAAGTTTCCGCAAACCGTTCACCTCATTCTCCATGTATGTGGTGTAAAAGCATCCCGTCTTCTTGATGTCAGGCTCAAAGCATCTCATTGAGAGATGCTCGCAACAGGAGGCAGAGATTACAGCTCAGCACGGAGAGCCACGCGCGCACAAACAAGAGCTCATGCCGCCACATGAGGGGAGGAGTCATTAGTTCCCATGGAGACAGAGCAGGGAAAGTCAGGACCTCCAATAGGGGCACATGCTGGGTGGGAACATGTGGAAAGTGAGGGGGAGAAACTCTCCCAAAATCTGCCATCAGCAATATTACACGCAGTGTAGTGTCTCGCTCCAAACAGCACAATTCCCCCTCTAAGCATCTGTGATTATGTTAAGCCACACTAACATGTAAGATCAAGACAAAGGCAATGTTTTGGCTGTCAGTGGTGAACATGTGGGATGCCGCTTTGTGAGCTCGCTGTCAGACTCCATAGAAATATTACGACATCCACTGATTTTAGAGTATATCCAGGCAACACATTGTGCATGTAACAACAACAAAACATCATTTTGGGCAGTTGAACTCAACCCATCGTCCAATTCAGAGATGCACAGAGGCAATCCTGAAGACAGCCTGTTTTCACAGGTTTTCCGGGTGGTGTTTGCCCATGCAAAACTCACAGATCACAACAATTCTGGGTGCTTATTAATGGTAGATTAAGATTATATTTACGAGTTAATAAACATCACCACTAAGACGCAGTTATGAGTGGGAAAGTTGAGGAAAGCATGGGGAAAGTTTGGGTGGGGCATGTCAGCATGCAATGGATGCAGTCTCTGTATTAATAGTAAATTTGTTCAAATTAATGGATTTTTTTCCCCATTTACAATGAAACCAAATTGCATATACAATTACCATAATATTATACAATTTGGATAGAATATATTATTCAACTAGTATCTTCATACACTGCATAAAAACAAAAAAAGCTAAAACACACCTGATGCAGATTTTTTTAAGCATCCTTTCGTAGATGTAGAGTAAAAAATCTTGTTGAATATTATACACAATTTTATCGCCATCTTCCTCCGACTAAAGTTATTTAAACACACCTGACATCATTATGACTTCCCAAATTATCAGTACGAACTTCCCAGGAACTAACTTGAATGCACCATAAACTGCATACTAACCGAATGCAGTAAAACAGGTTTCTTTGGTATTCTAGTTCACTGATGTGGCTTGGTTTTTTTTTTACATCCATTAGGCAGTATTGCAAAATCTGATTGCATGTGAAAAATAATATACCATAAGTAGAGATGTAAAATATACAGAGAAATTGTAATTAAGGTAAAGTACATATAATATGTGAAAACGTTTATTTAATTAAAAGCCTAAATTCCTACCCCAAAAATGTATCTTAAAAAAGTAAATAAAAAAGGATTAAAATTTAACGCTATTAAAATTGAGATGTACTTATTTAAGTGATTTTTGATGAAAAAATAAAAAGTTTTATAAGAAACATCTAAAAAAATCAAAATTTTCTCATTGTTCTGACAATGTAAAACTCTAGGACACAGTTAAAGTAAACCCATAAACTGTAACTGAACCTAAAATTGACTAATCACAAACTATTTTCACATTTAAAAACACACCGAAATGCCACTTTGTATAAAACAAACAAAAAATAATTAATATGCAAACAAACATCCCTCAAAACTACATCAAATATCTTCAGAACAGAAAATAAGTGTAGACTTGCTAGCATTCAAGCACCTACTAATGCACCCTAGTTGACTGCCTCATTTCAAATTCCTCCCTGATTGATTTAACATGTAGTTTGCACATTAAAGATCTTCTATCTCTCTCCTTGTCTAGCAGATGCTGGGTAAGCCATCAGTGCTGTAAAGACCACCAATAAAGTCATTAGGCCAGTTAGCTGACAAGTAACCTCTCTGGAAGAAGGTTATAAACACACTACAAAACCAGCCCCACACCTCGCTAATGCAGCACACTAATGGTAATCTAATTAACAGACATAAACACAATCAGGTCAGTGATATGTGGAAGTAATGCAGGGCTCTCACTGAGTGTAAGCTCAGTGCTAAAGCTAAAGCACTTTTAACTGGTTTGATACCAGTTAATGATACGCACTTGCAGGCATGGAAGAGGAATGTGAGTGGACATGAGACATTAGGAAATGTCTGGGATGTTGTATGCAATTCTCAGGTGCTGACATCAGTCTTTTATTTATGTAGATGTCAACAGAAAAGATAATAAATAAACAATAATGATGAATAAACTTCTGTTCTCATAGTTCTGGAAACTTGTTAATGCTCTACTTAGCATGTGTTGCCATATGGATAATTAATTAGCAGTTCATTTGAAGTTCATAAAGAAGCTCTCTCAGCTCGCTGAAGACCAAAGAAAGAAAAAATGTACATAATTATTAATTTATGAGCAAACCCATATTCTATGTGCATACACAGTTTGCCGAGTGCCGCACTTTTCACACAAACGGTGGGGAGTAGTAAAAACAGGCTAGTTTATTTAGATGGAAGTATTCAAAGCTGAACAAACACTTGCTTGTGGAGAGTCAGCTTTCATTCACATGAACAGCAGCACCTGCTAAAAACAACAATTTAAGCTTTAAACTATTCAAACATGTGCAAACAAATAAATAAGTTTGAATTGACATATTCCATCACTCAGTTTCTGTAAGACAAGTTCTGTTTCAACACAAACACTCTCAGTGCACTATATGGTTGTGTTGTTACAGCTATTGTGACATTTAGTGCATCAGATTTGATAACGCCCAAATGATAGGCCACACTGGAGTCAGTTACTGTATGCGCCTTAAGGGAGGATCAAGAATACAATGCATGCATCAATACACAGAATGCAACAGTATCATGGGAATGTGGCTCAAAACTAAGTAGAAACAAGCAACAGCATGAGATGTGTGTGTGTGTGTGTGTGTGGTTGTCAATAATGGGATTTATTGATGGTGATGTCAAGATGGCAAGTCTAAAGCCTCTCTTGTTTTGGCCAAAATGATACAGATTCACACAAATTCAAGTCACACGGAGCTAGACACAAAGTTTTTCCTTAATTTTTAACCCTGTTATGCCATGAAATCAAGTTTTCATAGCTTTTAGTGCATGTTTCTTTGTTTTTGACATTACTTATTTGCTAAAGTACTTGTGGCGAGTGGGGCGGGGCCGAGGGACGTGGGAACAGGGAGTGAGGCCGGCAATGATTGGGCAAATCAGTGGCACCTGCGGCCCACCGCCGGTCTCGAGTCCCACTTAGGAGATGGAAGGATATAAAACTGGAGCGACGACAGTGAAGGACGAGAGAGGACCAGGCCTGGGCTTTTAGTTGTGTTTTTATTTTGTGCGCGTCAGTCGCCGTGAGGGGCTGACGCGCTGTTTTGTCTTTAATTTGTATTATTAAAATGTCCTTTGATTGTCTGCCGGTTCCCGCCTCCTTCTTCCGGATGAATAGGAAGTTTTAATTCATTACAGTACTCCTAAACGTTGACCAAATTAACTTTTAAAATACACATGCATTTAAAACAGCCTTTGTTTTTCCTCCAATGGACCAAAGTATTAATGATCCATTGCTTGCAGGGGCATATAAAAATGTTGCATTTTGGTTGTAGTTAGGTTGGGTTAACAACATTTTACAAACTGCACTTTAAAAAGTTTCTTTAAATGCTTTAAAAAAAATAAAATAAAAATATTTTTTGGACAGTTTAAAAAGACTTGACTAGCTGAGAAGCACTTTGAAATGTCTTGCCTCAACTTCCTGTCTAAGGAGTTAAGGCATTCTGCTACATCCAGCTAACCACAAATGTGCTGAGGACATTTTCAAAATGTCTGTTTACTCCACACAGACCCAGTCTGAACAGATAAAGCTCACTAATATCAATAGTTAGACTCAACGGACGAGAAAATGATCTGTCCATCAATGATGCTATATGTCATTGAAGGATCAGGACGTAAGCAACATTAAGACAATCCAGCGAGAAAACATTGTTTAGGGAATTAAAAAGCCAAATGAATAATCAAAATCAGTTCTACTGCACTCTGAGTTTCCAAAACATTCTGACAAGACAAGTGCATAACAAAATACCCTGTTGGTTGTCAAACAATGTAATGGAGTTTTGATTTCAAACACAGCAGAGATTGTTGATTCACACACACACAGAGTTTGGCCGGGACAGTAAATCACAGTAGTTTTACCACACAGATTGTTCTCAGCCGATCAGGTGACTCCGTGTAAAGTGAAACCCGAGCCTCCAAGGCCACTGTTCGGAGCCAGTCAGGCGATTCCTTCAGCACTTGTTGAATTACATCCAAGTGCCTGATAAGGAAGCGATTTCAGGAGAAATGGCATAATCAGGAAGAGATCTCTTATTGTATGTCACGCCCTGTTACAGATACCTTGAAATCCATGTTCAAGACAACTTGACGGCAGGGACCCTCACTTCTCATAGAGTCCATGATTCATTAACTTACATCAGTATTTCCCAGAAGGTATTATTTAGCTTATTAAGTAAAGGTCTGGCTAAAATGTCACCACTACTTGGCCGCCCATACCTGTATACTGCAGAGCCCATTAAAGACAGAAACAGCTGATTGACTGCTTCCTTCAAGCATAAACTCAATAGAAAAAGTCAACAAATAGTACTGCAGCTGTTAACCATTGACAATGTGATTCCCCTGCAGGAAATGATGGGGATAGAAGTGGTAACGGGATCAGGACATATCAAAACCTGGACCTGAACCTGCATCATCCACCTGTGCTCCATAGTTTCAATGTGCAATAGCACTTGCTGCTACTAATGAAGAATCAGGGAAATTAAATAAGCTTGTGGGGTTTAATAAACAAGGCAAGCATAAAACATAAATACAAAACAATAATTAAATACTTGGGTTTTATACTATCATTGCACAAAATCCAAATCATTAAATGATGGAAATGTGTTTAATATTATCATCTGGAAAATCTTATATATTATATTATAATATGAGCAAACTTGAGCTTGGGAATGTGCTTCATAAAAAAAAAACATTATTATTATTATTATTGTTTTTGTTGTTTACCTTGAATTAATCAAATATTTATCTAGCATAATTCAAATGTATTTTTATAACCATACTATATTATTAAAAATACATATTTTTTACTTATGTATAATTTAAAATATATTTTAATTAACTAAACAACAGTACTTCAATATTTAATATATCTATAAAATGTAAGATAAAATATTATATTTTATAACATGTATAGCATTGGGTTTTATACTATCATTGCACTAAATCCAAAAAATGCATATTCCATAATACCTGGCAAACATTTACCTTCAGTTCATTAAATGTTTATTTTCTATTGATACATATTAATTCTAATTTATTTGTATAAAAAAACAACATTGAAAATGATATTGTATAGTGTATATGTATGTATTATCTTCATTTAAATATTAAATGTTTATTTTCTATTAATACACATTAATTAATATATATTTTTATATTAAAGGGATAGCTTCTTTATCTTTTATCCAAGCTTCTTCGTTTTGTTTAACACAAAAGAAGATATTTTTAAGAATATTGCTGATAATATTTGATATTTTGATCAAATATCTGTTGATAGACATTGACTTTTGTAGTATTTCTTATTTCTTTTTCATTCTATGGAAGTTAATGGCTACCATCAACAGTTTGGTGAAATTGTTGGGGGGTGAACTATCCCTTTTCTATACATTATAAACACACACACACACACACACACACACACACACACACACACACACACACACACACACACACACACACACACACACACAAACTCCTTGTTGCCCCAATTTGAATTCTGCTCTATCATAATGGTGTCTATTGTGATTGAATGAGGTCATTTGTTCAAACCCTCATCAAACTGTAAGGTACTTATTACCGTAATCCGCCGGCTCAGGGGGCCGAGAGGAGGTTATCTGGAGCAATGGGCTCAGGAACATCAATTTTTTGGGGGGCAAGAATCTCCCACCCTTTATCTGTTTATCTGTTTTACTTGCAGTTCATTCCTCAGCCTGTCTTTGTGTGTTTGGTGTCAAGGATTGTGCCGTTCAGTCATTGTTCTGGCCGGGCCCCAACATCAACAGCAGCATCAAGGAAGCTCCTGACAGGCGGTGAAATTTGTTTCGCTCCTCAGTCAAACAGCATTTTAAGTTATCGACGTGATGTGACTTGTTCGCTCATTCAGTGGAAACATGCAAACAAAGTAAATGAACGTACAAATAAACAAGTAGTGAGGTCATGGGATTATGTCAAACTTGTACTACACTTTCTCGAATCAAATTACTAGTTGTCAACAATAACCTTTCAAAAGTGTTTGGAAAAAATGTACTTTATGCCCTCCAAGGCTGATAAAAAATATGGTAAAATAAGTAATATTGTCAAATGTTATTCTATTTGAATATATTTTAAAATGTTATTTATTCTTGTGATGCAAAGTTGAATTTTCAGCATCATACCTCCAGACTTCATTCTAATATGCTGATTTGCCGCTCAAGAAACATTATCAATGTTGAAAACCACTGTGCAGCTTATTATTTTTAGTAGACTTTAATGTCTCTTTTGATTAACTAATACTAATAAAAGTATACTTAAAAAAAAAAGAAAAAAAATACTGACCCCAAAATTTGAACAGTAGTGCATTTAGCAAGACTACAGCTGAAAGTCAGATTTGCGAAATGGGCAAACATTGTATGCACAATGTGTAAATGATCAGATGCTTTCTAGACCTCTGGCATCATTCAGGCCTTCATAGATCAGATTAAACCTTTAGATTCCAGACCAGACCCAGTTCAGATCGGACATGATAGACGACCCAGAGACAGGCAGGTTGAACTGCTCTGCTAGCCCAACACATCGGCCATCTGTGTGGGACAGATGGGACCCCACGCCTTCCTTTAGCCCGAGGCTACTTTCTCTTGCATTCTCCCACAATTCCACTCACACACTCTCTGTTCTGAAAGGACAGCAGTTCTAGGAAGACAGAAACATTAGATGAGATGAAACAAGAGATTTATTGGAAAAGGAGGCAAAATCGGTAGCTTTGAACAAAAGAGTCATTTCACTTTAATACTTATCAAATTTCAAACTGACTTACACTCTGGTTGAACAAAATATCAGAATCGTTAGATTGATTAGATAAAGTGATAGATAATATATACATACTATTATAATGAGAAGACCGTTATACTAAAATGCTATGAATTTTTAGTTTAGCTGCCGTGTTTCTGCACATTGTTTCGTGAAGAACGCGTCCACAAAAGGAGTTCACATTCAGAGCCCCGCAGATATGTTCATGTGCATTCAGGCCCTTTTTGCAAATAGCCTAGAAGTCTTAATATTAACGTATTTTGTATAAATAACGAAGCGTATTCTACATTAAATTCTGAGTTTATTCCCATTGATTAAAAACTTGCTATCAAATGCGTCACTCTACTGGTCTTCTTCAGTGCGCGCAGCTCAAAACAGAAATGCTGAACATTAACTGCTAACGTTTTAGGCTAACGTTACAATGAGAGCACTATTGTAAAAAAATACAAAATTCGCCGACGTTAAGTGTTAGCTATCTGTTCCATTATTTACCCTGTTTATATCTGCAAGGTGTTCATTACACATTTTCCTTGTGTGTTAACATCAGTAATTATGTTAGTCGAATGTCTGACTTGACTCAGTGTATTTTGCCCCGCCCCCAAACATATTACTCGACTATCAGTCAAATATCAGCAAGATTCGAAAATTCCGATTCGACTATGAAAATCCTTAGTCGGGGACACCCCGAGTATTTTGTCTTATATTTTATGATTTAAATGTTATTTTATTAGTTATATGTATGTTTTATTTTCTATTATCACAGAATCTTCACTCTCAGGTCAACTGTCATGGTCGTGCAACAGTTGGAGCCTTGGAAGAATACTTCCGATGCATTGGTCAACATTTCCAAAGGGATTTTAATGTAGATCTGGCATCTTTTCTAAAAATATGTTTTTGGTCCACCAAAAATTATTAGAAAGACATATTTTTTAAATGTTCCATCAGCTAAACAATCAAACAAATTGCATGAGTTCTGGTTTGTAAAAAAAAAAAAAAAACGGTGTTGGTTTCTAATCTTGATAAATCCCTTACGCTGGATTAATGAATGTGTTCCTATGGTATATAATTACACCCTCCAGCCCTGGGAATAAACAGCTAAAATCCCCTGAGACAACCCAAACTTCACCGTCACACTCACACGTCCTTCTCCTCGGGCTACCAGCTGCTCGACCTCTCGCCACCACAAAGAGAAAGAGAAGCCGGACACCGCTTCTCGAGAGGCCGCATGTGGCCGGTTACAACATCCGCCGCGCAAAACCTGATTTGAATTAAACTTGCATAACCACGAGCTCCTGTCTTTTGTTTAAGGATGCCTGTCCTGCCAACTCTCCTTCTAAACTCTCACTCCCACTTTCTGTCTCTCTCATTCCTGCGATTCTGTCTCTCACAACAGCATGAGCCGTCTGTGGCGCTGACAGTCGAGGGGTTTTCCTGCCGTCTGGCTAGTGCTGGAAACATGTTCAGAAATGTGTGAGAGTTTGCTGAGGAGTGAGTCTGTGGGTTTATTTAGCAGTAGTTGGGGACAATATTATTCCCAGATGTTAAACATCTCGTTTTCATTTACTTTAAGTACTCATTTACTTTTAGAATTTACACCATAATTCTAGAGTATCTACAGTAACATGTTACATTCAATAAAAGAGCAATAATTAAAACTAAATGTCTTCCTTTTCATTAGAAGTAATATTAATGTCACGTTATTGTCTGTATTTACACATAACACCTGAGAATGTAACATGTTACTTAATGAAAAAACTAGCAATGGCAAAATATTGTTACTTTTTAACAGGAGTAAAAAAAAACCCTAACTTTTTACTTTTCAAATTTACACCATACCACTCTAGTTACCTGTTATTTCAATAGAAAAGCAACAATGAAGCAAATTTTTACAGTTACTGTAATGCCACATTTATTATTGTTATTGTCAGTATTTACGCCATAACACCTAATAATGTAAAATGTTAGTTCCTGAAAACATCAACAATGGCACACATTTAGTTTAATAGGAGTCATAATGATGTAACTTGTAACTTTGCATATTTAAAATATACCACTTTAGTTACCCATTGTTTTTATACAACAATGAAACTAATTTTACTTTTCATTAGACGTAACAGTAATACAGCATTTTTAGTATTTATACTTCAACACCTGAGAATGTAATGAAATATCAATGGCAAAAATGCAGTTACTTTTTCATAGGAGTAACTAAAACATAATTTGTTTCTTTTCGAATTTACACTATACCATTTTACTTGCCATTATTTCTATACAAAAGCATAAATGAAACAAAATGCATTATTTTCCATTACAAGTAGCAGAATTGCAACATGCTATTTTCTGTATTTACACCATAACACCAGAGAATGCAATGTTACTTCCTAAGAAAAAAATAAATTAGTTACTTTTAATAAAAATAACAAAAATGTAACTTTGCTACTTTTTACATTTACAGCACACTACTTCAGTTACATAATATCACTAGTTATGCATTACTTCCCATAAAAAGTATCAATGAAACAAACTTTTTTAAATTGATGTAACAATAACGTCACTTACTTTTTAGATTTACTCAAGATCACTCAACTAACTGTTAGTTTTAACTAACTAACTAACTCGCTAGTTTTAGTGCTACATAGTAAGTGAATGTACACATATTTTAAAATTTGATTAATTGATAATTGACAGTGCATATCACCAACTGTTCCTAATCTAAAACAGACAACATAACCCCCTTCCACCACAAACACATATTCACTGAATACATGTGATGTTGAGTCTGCTAGCAACAATGACTCTGGCCTGTGACATAACATGCGCACACACAGACAAAAGCATACACACACTCTCGCACATTTTCCCGAAAATGAGTCAGCAGGGTTTCACTGTTTCCAAGAACAATATCAGAGCCCCGAAAACAAAGGCAGGAGAAGCCACAAAACAGAGTCAGGTCACCGGGAGCTCAAACCGGACGTAACAGTGTGTAATAAAAAAAGCGTGTCTAGTGCACTTATGTACAGGAAACAGAGAAGTTTTGGTGATACGTCTGGATATACTGTGGCCATGTTTTTATTCAACTTTCCTGCAGGAATTGAGATTTTTTTCTGATGAGCAGCCAAGCTAGACACATTCAACTGGGATGCTATCACTGCCGGCTGTCTCTCGCAGACACATATGTACGTTCATCTGTTTATCTGACTGTGGTGACTGCGTTTATCTTGGCCAAGAGCCATCAGAAAGCTGCAATCCAGAATGAAAATAACATTACTGTTAGTGCATGTCAATGCATCACTGTATGTTAATGGCTGCCTAGACATCATTGTATCTACACTATTCATGCCTTGTGAGAGAATCTAATCCTTACATAACCAACCCATGAGCTCCATACCCTCGCATGACTAGAGGTGAGGTTCTCTTTCATTTCCATCTCTTTTGTGGCCGTGCACATGAATAGCACACAGCTGTAAGCGTAACGTCATTCTCCTCTGACAGGTTTGCATCTGTCTATAGAAGTTATTATGATTAAGCTAAACACCAACAATGCATGTCACGCCACTCGTGTCCTGTCACATCCTTCATAGCTGCCTTCTGAAAATATTTGCCAGGAACAGTCCTGGGTTAAATACACCATAAGCCGCTGAATATTCCAAGAAAATTATTTGACATCCCACAGTTTATACAAATAAAAAATGTGTTTACCATTAAGCACTAACAATGGAAGTCAACAAACAATGTGTCATTTAAAAGATCTCAAATTTTAAAATCTATTTTTCTAATGGTTGTTTTAAATTCAGAATTGAACTGAATGTCATTGAATTGAATTGGCCGGGCCTCAAGGTGTTTGTCTCATTAGAAAGAGTCTAAAAACACTTTAATTATCTTCTTACTGGCGAGCACAAGCTACTAGGAAGGGCTAAAAATGCCTCAAGGTTTCATTCAGTCTTGTAATCGCTCTCCAGACAAGATGTAGATCCATAGGCAAGGATATAATGTGAATGAACACTGGCTCAGCCGAGCCAAAACCAAGACTTGCAGTATGTATTCATAACTGTATTGTGCGTGTGTGTGTGTGTGTGTGTGAGAGAGAGAGAGAGAGACAGAGAGAACCGTATGTTCTGATCCTCAGTGGAGCCCAAAGTCTTGTTTCTCATGCCAAACTGGCTCTGGGAAGTCATTTCGAACAATGTGAACAAGATTTCTCTGCCTCTGAGCTGCTTTTGAAGAATTATTATTTAATGTAATTTTGTGCACACTTAAAAAGATAGTTCACCCAATAAATGAATGCTGTCATCATTTACTCACGTCGTTCCGAACCTGTATGACTTTCTTTCTTCTGTGGAACACAAAAAGAGACATTGGACGGACATTGACTTTCATGGTATGATTTTTTTTTTTTGTTTGTTCAAAATATCTACTTTTGTGTTAGAAGAAAGATGCTCAAATGGCTTTGGATTCTTTTCCAAAGATGAGTCCATAAGCCAAAATATCACCCATCCTCTGTTGTTCTCTCATATCAAAACCCAATTTTTGACTATTAATGTTGACTATAACAGTTTATATTATTAATGTTGCTTTTCTGTGAATATTCCTCTCCTGAGACAAGGCGAGACTTATTCACCAAGCAATATTACAGATAGAGAACTCTTATTACAGCCAGAAGCAGTGGTTTGAAGTTAAAAACATCTTAATGTTAGATTTATATTTTACAAACATGCAGCTTTTCACTTCTCAAGACATTAACTGATGTACTGGAGTCATGTGGATTGCTTGTCGATTATTGTGATGTCTTTACCAGCTGTTTAGACTCTCATTCTGACGGCACCCATTCACTGCAAAGGATCCATTGGTGAGCAAATGATGCTAAATTTCTCCAAATCTGTTCTGATGAAGAAAAAGCTCATCTACATCTGGCCTGTACATCCTGTCAATTTTCAGCCGATTTTAATTTTTTTGGTGAGCTATTCCTTTAAAACAGATATGTTAGCATTTAAGATTATCTTTAAATTGTTGCTTCGTCATGACAATGGGTGACTTGAAAGACAAAACTGATAGTTTACATTAACGCCCACTTTCGTTCAGCAAACCTGAGAATGTGACACCTTAAGTCGCATTATGCCTTTCGAATTGAGAATATTTCGACCTTAGATACACGCAGCTCAATTTGTTAAATGCCAGAGATGATATGAGCTTTGACTCTGGGAAATTTTCTTGCGGTACACCATCCATAACAGCTTCCTCCTGTCCTACAAGAGGAATCAAAGCAAATTAACTAGATTAATAAACATGGATGATCTAACACATTTCAAAGCATTCTCCATATATTAAAAACTGATATCCAGCTGTCCTCCTCCGCTCGGAAAAAATAGAATCCACATGTCTGCCCAATCAAATTAAACGAAACTCTGCATCTTCCTTCATCTTGGATTATGACAGTGGTCTGTTTCTGTCCCTCTCTCACTATTAACACACACACACACACACACACACGCACACACACACACACGTAACTACTTTAGTTATATTTATACTGTCCTTTATGTAGAACTCAGATTTTTGGTTTCAAGAAACATATCCAAGTTACATTCCAAACTGTGTGCGCCTAAGTTTGAGAAACCAGGAAAATGAGAGAGAAAAAGAGAAGGAAAAAAATTCCTGTTAACATCATGTTTTGTGGACAAACTCCCTGGGGTGCTGTACAACCACATTTGATGACTCTAATAGAGTATTAATGGTCTGGAATAGAAAGGACTACATGGTGGCTGGAGTCATTTTGTTTTCCCTCCCCTCTTCTCCTTTTCCTGTGATCTTTTCCTAAAAGTGGAAAAAGAGTGGACTCAATACTGCCAGAGTCCTGAGGGTTTGCTTTCCAAGACCTGGGATACTCAGCAACAAACACAAAAAAGTAAAAGAACAGCTAAAATTTATAGTTCGAATTTAGACATATTCTAGCATTTATAACGCAAAGCTTCCTTAAGTGGAATTCATATGAATTCCAAGGAAATAAATTGAACCACCCCAGTTTTGTTAATCATGTTCTGTAGAAATAGTGAGATAGTTTTGTTCACTCAAAAAAAGATCATCATTTACTGTACTTTACACAAAGCTATCATATAGCTACAGAGGATTTAGAATGAATTGTCATTTTAAGTAATTTATGATCATTTTATAATGTTTTAAAATAGTTTCTCCCTTAGTATGTTGGCTTTTTTTCAGTATAAATATTGAAACATTCTTAAATTATGACAGTCATGGAACACAGTAAACACAGGGTTACCATGTCAACAGTTCAATAACTCATTTATCATGTGATGAAATCAGAGAGATTAGACTTATTTTATGAAAAACTGATCAACATAAAGTGCTTAAAATGAGAAAACACATCTGCCACTGGGGTAAGAAAAATCAACTTAAAGGGTTAGTTCACCCAAAAATAAAAATTATGTAATTAATGACTCACCGTCATGTCATTCCAAACCCGTAAGACCTCCGTTTATCTTCGGAACACAGTTTAAGATATTTTAGATTTAGTCCGAGAGCTCTCAGTCCCTCCATTGAAACTGTGTGAACGGTATACTGTCCATGTCCAGAAAGGTAAGAAAAACATCATCAAAGTAGTCCATGTCCCTAACTGACCCATACATCACAGGGTCAGTTAGAATTTGTTGAAGCATTTGCAAAAATAGCAAAAACTACGACTTTATTCAGCATTGTCTCCTCTTCAGTGTCTGTTGTGAGAGAGAGTTCAAAACAAAGCAGTTTGTGATATCCGGTTTGCGAACGAATCATTAGATTTAACCGGTTCTTCTAAGTGAACCGATTGAACCAGTTCATCAAATCGAACTTAATCGTTTGGAACAGTTTGCGTCTCCAATAAGCATTAACCCTCGAATGACTTAAGCTGTTAACTTTTTTAATGTGGCTGACACTTCCTCTGAGTTAAAACAAACCAATATCCCGGAGTAATTCATGTATTCAAACAGTACACTGACTGAACTGAGCCGAGACAGATAACAAACAAAACATTGACTCGTTCTTGAGTCAAGAACCAGAACATCGGTTTTCCAATCACCAGTACACTGAACCGAGAACCGTTTCTGTCGGACGCATCCATTCGAGAATCGAGGAGCTGATGATACTGCGCATGTGTGATTCAGCGTGAAGCAGACTGACACAGAGCGCATCTGAACCGAACTGATTCTTTTGGTGATTGATTCTGAACTGATTCTGTGCTAATGTTATTAGCGTGGGTAAACCGAAGGCTTGAATCAAGGGCAATCATCGCGAATGACGTCATTAACGATTTTTTCAACCAGTTTATTGAATCGAACTGTCCGAAAGAACTGGTTCGTGGAAAAGAACCGAACTTCCCATCACTACTGCAGTGACTTACGTCAGCAGCATCACTGTGGAGTCGTGAACGCGGATTGACAACAGACCCGGAAGAGAAGACAATGCTGAATAAAGTCGTAGTTTTTATTATATTTGGACCAAAATGTATTTTCGATTCTTCAACAAATTCTAACTGACCCTCTGATGTCACATGGCCTACTTTGATGATGTTTTTATTACCTTTCTGGACTAAATCTAAAATATCTTAAAATGTGTTCCGAAGATCTTATGTAAGTTTGCTTCTCAAGTAATTACATCTTGATTTATGAAAGTTTAGATATTTGCACTGAAAAACAAGACAAAAAAAGAGCAGCTTGAACATACTTCAAATGATCTCTTTTTGTGTTCTACAAAAGAAAGTTCTGAAAAGACAGAGTGGCAGAAGTTGATGACAGAATTCTTTTTTTTGGGTTTATCTGTTCCTTCAATTCCAAATTTAACTGAAGATTAAACAATGAGGAAATGAACTTTGCGGTCAGTGGGTGTTGTGGGAAACTCAGAGGCCTTGAGGGAAACTTTGGGTAGTTACGGCCAACATGAGAACAAATAAAGCAACAAGAAACAAAATAAGACTGTGTGTATGTTTATGTGTGAGAGCGATCCATCATTACAGAATAAATTCCCCAACAGCTCCTGAAGGGTGTGAAAGTGAATGAGCCAGACAGACTGACAGAGAGAGAGAATGAAATCCACAGTTTAGTTTTCACGGATGATCCGTGACATTATTATGTGTCTCGGATATCTCTGGAAGTTCCCATATGATTACATATGTGTGTGTATATGCGTCTTATAGAGCATATGAGAAGCATTGCATGACCGTTCTCTAGTTTCATATCCAAAAATCCACCATATCACTGCATGGATCAAAGGATTCAACTGAAACGGTGCATGTGTGATTTCAACTCACACATTGCTGAAATGCAAAAGTGGCACAAGTGGACATACAGACAGAGGCTAATATGTTTATAATGAGAGGTTGCCCTGGAATGATAGATTTGGAAAAAGAGAAACGGAGCTCTGAATGTACAGCTAAAGAGAGAGCAAATGTTTCTGAGAATGCACAAATAAATCTTAATCTTACAGGAGTCATGGAAAATAGTATATTTCCGGCTATTTTGAAGTATGAGTTTGATGTACTGTGCAGATGTACTCATTCTTCCTGAAAGCATGGGATGCAACATTTGCTCTTGGGTTTGTTTTTAAGACACCTTGCACTTTTAACACTTTTTCATATGAAAAATAAAAGATATATTGTCTGATTGCATATTTCCAGTGTGCAGACTATTCCAGCTACCTGGTTAAAAATGTCATGAAAATATCACAGTACAAAAAATTGTAATAACTCTAAAATAGAGGCTTCATTTTTTATATGTGTTGTAACATATGAGACTGTAACAGGGTAAAGTAATCTAAGTGCATATGTGTTTATGGAAAGGCGAATCCACTCGTGTGGTCTGGCATCTGTTTGAGTGGAAACAAGGCAGTTTGAATCTCACAGTGGTGGAATCGTCTGGAAGGATCTCAGACATCCTGCACAGGAGCTTTTGAGACACACATTTAGCCTTCGGGCCGATTACAGACCCAAAACCAACAACAGCAAAACGCCCAGAGTCACACTCAATCAGAAAAGAGTTCAATTCACCCTAGACAGGAACGTGGGTCAAAAATGGGCATGCAGACACATGTTCACTCAACACACGGGGTCAAGAGGTGAAAGAAAGCGTGTCAGATCAAACAGGCTGAACAAACAGCGCTGCAGATAATCAGACAACATAGGAATGACCGAAAGAGAAAAAACAGGAATGTTATTGTGGCTCAGACTAGCAGGCAGCCAGCGTTTATTCATATGAACTGATTCCTGAGAGCAGGCGTTCAGTCTCCAGCCATCTGAGACACCACGGTCAAATATTCACACTGCCTGTCAAAGCCGTGACTGACCGCAGACTGTCCAGTCGCTGATCTGCTGGGGTTTGAGATACCGCAGACCAATGGCATTCCACAAATCTATGAGGAATTTTACATTTTCAACTAATCAATAAACACTTGACCCTTAGGTAAATCTACTCTGTCAAAAATGTTTTTGATCTTTTTTTCCCCTTATTTATTTTTTGTTTGCATTCAATATTGAAAGATCTTCAATTGAAAGATCTTCAAAAAAAAAAAAAAAAAAAAAACTACTTGCAAACCAAAAGTGCACTGTCAGATTCTTCTCTTTATTTATCAGTGCAGTAAGACAATATATATGTATATTCTAGATATGATCTATGAAATAAGAATGATAAGAAGTCCTAATATCTTATGCAGTGCTGCCTCTAAAGAAATTTATCTTGTTTCATGGAATTGTAAATATTTTACCTGGAGAACAGGAACAAGAAAAGAATAGTCATTCCGAATAATTATTTATATAAATTTTTTTTTGCAAGAAGTTACTTTAGGGGCTCTGTATTCCTCTATAATCCTAATATATTTGCGGCATTTATAGGGTGTAAAAACAGGTTCGAAATTTCGATAAGAAAGATATAAGAAAGGCATGAGTCTCTTTCCCTCCCTTTCTTTTCTCCTCACTTCCACAGGTGTTGTTTTTCGACCTCTGCACTGGTTTGCTCATAAAAATGATTTATGAAGATGAGCTTTTAACTCAGATAAAAAAAAATGGAGTTTGCTTTATTCCAGAGACCCACTTACTGGCACCGTGGGCTGGTTTACGGGTAGTGAGGTCCCACTTGGTTTAGTGGGATTTGAGACATATAATGGGCACATATTACACTCAAAATTCACCTAAAAACCTGCTTAGGTTGTTTACGTAAGGTTTTCCTTCTAATGTAGAACTGAACAGGTTATTTAGATTCAAACAGTCATGGAGCACAGTAAACACAGGGTTACCATGTCAACAGTTCAAGATCTCATTTATCATGTGATGACATCAGAGAGATATTATGGGCTGGAAGTGTGGGTGTGTGTTTTATCAGATGCACTACTAACACACACTTGTCTGCCAGTGCAGATCGCCCTCACCCAAGTACTCTGGAAATGGGAATTCCTTGTAGCTCTAAAATCCATCCCACGCTCTTTCCTGCTCTCTCGTTCCTGATGACAGGCCTCTCTGGCTGTGCTCACCAGCACTTATTCTGAGGAAATGTAAAATGGAAAGTTTTACTGTGTCATTATGGGAGTGTTTTAGCTTTTAAAGTGTCTTCACTTCTGTCTATAACCAGCGAGCAGGGCAGGGTTATGACTAGCTGTGTTTTTGTAGGCGACATAACATCTCTCACAGTTATGGGAGGATTGTGAGAGGGAGACAAAGCCAAACTTAAGGGAGGAGCCGTTCGATTCTCATCTGGACTGGGCCAGAGTCACGGCGCTGTTTGAAGGTCCTTTGAAGATGAGAAGGAGAGAGACGATGAGAAAGAGAGACGAGGGCAGGTGGGCCGGCTCCAGGGGTGCGTGGAGGTTAGGAGAGTCTGAGGGCTTTTATGGGAATAATCTGCTTTAGACATTTCTCAGCGCTGCCATGGAGAGACAGACTCCACTAAGAGAACAACCACAGAGATCGCTTACAGCATGAGACACCGTCCGGCCATTCATGAGACACAAGTTAGGAATGTAACTTTAACGAGAAGACAAGATGCAAGAAAATGAAACAAGATGTGATATGATGCAAGAGAAGAGAAGAGAAGAGAAGAGAAGAGAAGAGAAGAGAAGAGAAGAGAAGAGAAGAGAAGAGAAGAGAAGAGAAGAGAAGAGAAGAGAAGAGAAGAGAAGACAAGAGAGATGCACTGCAATAAGATAAAGTGGAATGCGGTTAGATAAAATTAGATTAAATGAAATGAAACAAAATGAAATGCGACATCAGATGAGGCGAGATAAGATGAGAACCCTTGACTAAAATTTTAATTGGACTTAATATTGTCTGTGCCCAATGCTGTATCTGGAGATCTACATACCTTCCTGCAAAATAAAAACAGCTGAACCAGATCATTAAGATCTTCAGTAATGCTTGGTAATTACAGACAGGTGTGTTGGAGCAGAATTGGAACTGAACTCTGCAGGTAGGTAGATCTCCAGAAACAGAACTAAGCATCCCTGGTGTAGGCCATGGCCCCTTTAAAAGTCTTAATTCCCACTGAACTGTATTGAGGGGAGAGGAGAGGGTCCTGCTGTGAAGACATTAAACACATGTAGAGTAATTTAGAGGTTTGCTGGAGGTCTCAGAGAGACACACGACCCGGTCTGAGTTATGAGCAGCAGTGTTCATAATGACACGTCTGAGAACGCATCCCTCATTTTCATCAATCTAATCATAGAGAAAAGCATGTGTGTGTGTAAGTGTGTGTTGGGCGGGCAGATCTAACAGCACAGTAAGACGGAGGAATGTCTTTGATGTCATGGATGGAGTATGCAGGCCAAAGTCATAACAGTCATTTTTCAGAGGGAAAATTACACATGGGCTCCATCGACATTAAGCCCTGAACAACAGCATGCAGTCAGTCCAAGAAGGCAGCTTTCTTCAGTAAAACAAGCCCGGAGAGCTCAACTGCCAGGAGATGAGCTGTCATCATGACAAAAACACACACGGAAACAACACAAAGTGAGAAGACAGAGAGACAAAAATACCTGACAGCAATGAAAGGCATTCCAGAGCCTGGAGCGTCACTCCTAATTATCAGATATTTCACACTTGCGTGTGGCATGTAATTTCAAAAATGCATACAAATACTGAGGAATGATTGCAACACTCATGGATCATGTTACCTAACATCACAAAAAAACTTACAGAGATGACTGTCTCTTGCAATTATACATTGTCATACTTAATTTAAGTGATTAAAATAAACCTGTGTTAACTTTAGCATGCAACTCATCAACAGACACTCAAAACTGTATAACTACCATATTTTTCGGACTATAAGTCGCACCTGAGTATGAGTCGCATCAGTCCAAAAAAAAGTCATGACGAGGGAAAAAACATATAAGTCGCACTGGACTATAAGTCGCATTTATTTAGAACCAAGAACCAAGAGAAAACATTACCGTCTACAGCCGCGAGAGGGCGCTCTATGTTCTCAGTGTAGACTACAGGAGCACTGAGCAGCATAGAGCGCCCTCTGGCGGCTATAGACGGTAATGTTTTCTCTTGGTTCATTTCTCTCGGTTAATGTCAAATTAATTTTGATAAATAAGTCGCACCTGACTATAAGTCGCAGGACCAGCCAAACTATGAAAAAAAGTGCGAGTTATAGTCCGGAAAATATGGTATACAGCAACATGCTAACAACTACTAAAAACAACCTGGGAATTGCTTAACTATATGGCAAGATGTTAACGACCATTTAGAAAACTGTACAGTGACATGCACATTCAAAAAAGAAAAGTTAACCATTCAACAAGATGCTAATGACTGCTCAGAACACCTTACTGCATAACTGTACAATGATATGTTAACAATCACTCAAAAACTTTCAAGCAACCACATAACTGAACAGTAACATGCTAGCAACTACTTGAAAATGTAAGTATTTTCCTCACACAAAGATATCATATGGCTTCATATGACTTGGAATATTAGTGACAAATTTACTTATTATTATTATTATTTTTATTTTTTTGGACCCACACAGTCCTGGTCAACAATTACTTTGTCTGTTAAGAACTGAGCTGGATGATGACATCACTGAATTTAATGATGAACTGCCTTTTACTGTCATTCTGTATTACTGACACACTGTTTTCCTAATTAATGTTGTTCAGTTGCTTTGACACAATCTGTTTTGTTTAAAGTGCTATATAATTAAAGGTTACTTGACTTGACTACAGAAAAGAATACTCAGAACATCCTTTAAAACATCTGCTTTTGAAACTCATATTGGTTTGGCAATGACAGATTTTGGTGAATTGTCCATTTCAAACATTTTAGCACCAGCAGTCTGTATGTGTGTATGAGGAGAGAAAGGCAAGGGTTGCACGGGCACCTGGGTGACCTCCTTTGAATTAAGAAACACACCCTTACAACAACAAACAGGTGTTGAGTTTCCGCCCAGCAGTTTTGAATCGCACAGGAAGAGGGTGTACATCCGCAGGTTCACTCTAAAACAGAGCATGCCAATCTTTTCTGAAACACTACAGGACTCTCCATTTAATCTCACTCCGGTCGAGGGAAAAATGAGATCTCATTAACTGTCCTATGGGAACACATCTACTTTAAACAGACATACGTCTACATATAACCAAACATCAACTCTAAACAAATCATGGACTAGCCTAAAAGGTTATCGCCTTTTCCAAAATCTCATCTCATCTTTTAAAAGCTCTCACTCCCCTTCACACTCCAACTTTCACAACTCATCTTTCTCCTACATTCACAAAACTACAACTCAATTTATTATAAAATTACATTAAATTACAGCTTAACCATTATCTAAAAAGAAAACTTTTGCAAAGGTAAATCTGTATTGTATAAATTGTATACTCACTATATATAAATAAATAAATAAATAAATAAATGAGCTTTCTAACGATACTAGATGAGCAATTAGAGTGCCAGTGATATTGCAAGTAAAGTCAGCAGGAACTTTGGTGGTAAGTGATGGGGTACCAATAATGATGATCTCAGTTTTATCCATATTAAGTTTCAGAAAATTAGAGTTAAGCAATGCTTTTATATCATGCTCACAAACAGAGATTATGTCAATTTGGAATTGACGTATAGCTAATGCCATGACACTGTAGTATCTGACCCAATGGTAAAATATAAATAGTAAACAACAAAGGCCAAAGACCGGAACCCAGGAGGACGCCTTGTTTCAGGGGGGCAGTAGGGGATCGAAATTCCCGAGCAGAAATGTAAATGTCTGTCACATATGTATGAAGAGAGCCAGGAGAGAGCAGTACCAGATATACCCACAGCTGAAAGACGAGAGATAAGCAAATCATGAGAGATGGTATCAAAGGCAGAGCTGAGGTCAAGTAACGCAAGTAAAGACAGAGAGCCGGTGTCACAAGAGAGTAATAAATAATTTACTACCTTTACAAGGGCAATGTTGTATACGGAAGCTGGACTGAAATGGGTCGAAGAAATTATTTGCCACTAGAAAAGTCTGAAGCTGGGAAGCTACAGTACAATACTACAGTTCAAATAGTGTCAAATATCTGAAAAATGTCCAAAAATCACCTAACCCTATAAAATATTTTGGAGGTTTTTTAAAGTACAAACCCTAAGTATTTCTAAAATACCACACACACAAACTTTGTTCAAGCTCGAAAAACTCTCAAAGTGTAAAAACTCCCAAAGCCTCCCTTTAACCTTCGACCTCTTTCCCTGTCATACCCCTCATCACTTTAGGTTTGGAAATGGATTCAGCTTCCCCGAGGTGTAAAAAGTGTTTTCCTGTAAATCAGCTGGTTTTAAAATGCTTGATATGACTGAACAACCCACTGAAACCACATCAAACAGACAGTGGCTTCCCTTAAAAGACCAAAACCATCCTACCGGAGAACGCTTATGGCTTTGGGTTCACCCATAGTGCGTGTGTGTAACACAAAGCCAATAACCGCCAGTCTATGATTCACCTCTTACCAAAGTACCTTTGGATTATTTTACCACTTAATTTCAGTGCAATTAAACCAACGAAGGAAAAACAAGATGTACTAATCATTTTCAAACACATTTCCACCTGTCTTTCGGAAGCAGACATGAAGTGTCTTTTTGACACCTGCATTTAGCTGAACATTGGAGGTGTCTCCTGAGGCCCCAGGGCCCTAAACTCAGTGGTTTGACCTGAACCCTGAGAGACATGAACAGAAAATCCAGCAGCGGTACATCAGACCTGTCTGCAGACACATACTCAATACTCATAAAAGAGACGAGTCTTTGATATCCAGCTATAATTAACAACTGTATTTTATCAGCTCACAGTCATTCAGACCTGCATGAGGCTTTTAACGGAAAGATAAAGAGTCACTGAGATAATGTGCATTAGAGTTCTGAGTTGTATTTAAAAGTAAGAGGCTAGATAACATTGTATCTTCTGGATAAAGTCAAATTGTAGTTGGCAGGACTATTTTAGTAGAGCTTAATTCTAGAAGAATGCTGCAAATGGACTTTTATGGGAATGGTGCATCACAAGGACATTGCCAAAGTTATACTCTGTCATGTGACCAAAACCTGAGACTGAACTGTTGCATTTACCAAATTAAAATTCATTGTGCCTTTGGAAATCCCAATTCAACACCCTGACTTTTAAAAAGAGATCTCAATGAAAGTGAAAAAGTGAAAGTGACGTGACATTCAGCCAAGTATGGTGACCCATACTCAGAATTCGTGCTCTGCATTTAACCCATCCAAAGTGCACACACACAGAGCAGTGAACACACACACACACTGTGAACACACACCCGGAGCAGTGGGCAGCCATTTATGCTGCGGCGCCCGGGGAGCAGTTGGGGGTTGAATGCCTTGCTCAAGGACACCTAAGTCGTGCACATGCACTCCCCCCATCTACAATTCCTGCCGGCCCGAGACTCAAACTCACAACCTTCCAATTGCGAGTCCGACTCTCTAACCATTAGGCCACGACTTCCCCAGTAGACTTCCCCACGACTTCTAACCAATCATTCCTATCCATCAAATGCTCAGTGGGGTCTTGACAACCTCAACAGAA